>NC_052053.1:86735299-86850299 GCF_903992535.2 Arvicola amphibius
CTCTCTTTCTCCCTTCTAGTATAGCCTCAGAGCAAAGCAGAAATTTTTGATCCCTGCAGGATGGTGTCATGATGCTAGGGCCTGTTTTACTGAATCTCTAGAAAAATATACGTCCTGATCCCTATGAGCTCACTTCTTTTTCATCTTATTATCATCTCACATGGATTAGTGCTTGAACAGAATGCTGGCTTTCCCCATCATCTCTTCTCATTGAGTGTGGCCCTTAGCAAAATAGTCTTCCTGAAGTACTTATTTTTTTCAAACCATAAGATCTATCAAAAGACTGTGCAGGAAGAAACAGGTAATTACAGAAGTGGAGGTGCTCATGTGTATAGTGGGTGCCAACCAGTCTGAGATTTATTCTGGTCTGGATACTCATGAAACTGGAGGACCAGCATAGTTTACCCGAGGAGAGGGAAAATAAAATATTAGATTTTTCTCAAGGTCCATTATCCAAATCAACTTTCCTCAATATAACTATCATGGAAATCACTTTAACTTTCAAGGAATGAATAACTTATTTCAAACTACTGACCTGCTCCCCATATCCCTTCAAACTATTCAACCATTGTACAAAATATTCCAACAAGAGGGCTTTACATGTACCCTCCTTAGGCTTTGAGACAGACTTTGTATTGCTCCTGGGATGATTAAGCATATACCTACCTTTGCACCTGAGTCACCCAGATATTTTCTTTCTTTATTCTCCTAAATACTGCCTGCTTAAAACCAACGTTTTGGGCCATCCTTCTTGCCCTGCTCTGTCCTGCAGAAACTTGCTATGCTTATACATACGGAAGACTGGTCTCTTTTTTTTTTTTTTTTCTCTGTTACACTACTTTCGTGGGCCCTTTAGATCATGGTTTTTAAGCTGATGGTGGTGGCACATGACTTTAATCCCAGAACCCAGGAGGGAGAGGAAGGAGGATTTCTGTGACAGTGAAGCCAGCTTGGTCTACAGAGAGTTCCAGGACAGCCAGGGTTACACAGAGAATCTCGTTCTTGAGAGAAAAAAAAGCATATCATTAGAAAAATATCCTTGTCAGATCTCTTTATCTCCCTTCCCATTACATATCTGATATGATGACCTGACAGAATAATCTCTGCCTGTGTTTCATCTCATTTTGTAATGAAAATTACCTAGAGAATTTACAAGAAACACCATAACCTTCCCTTTCCAAGTCTTATCAATGTGTGAATAACTGCTTAGTCTTCATGCCCAACCCACTTCTTTGCTTCTTTTCATTGAATTTTCTTTACATAAGCTCAACAAAAAAAAAAAATTAGTCACTTCCATCTTCATTGTTAACAACCTTTACCTATGTACTTTATAATACTTGCATAACTTTGGATCAAGTACCATTATGCATTCCTTTTTAATTCCTATCCAGACCTGTAATTTTTGGAAGGTACAAGATAAGCTCCACTTCCAGATTTCATCAAGTGTTCTCACTGTAACTGATGAATATTTGATGCTTGGTGAGTGCCATTAATAATAATTTACTAGAACTTCCTCTTTTATACAATTGAATTGAAATAAAATTTCTCCCTTCAGAAAACTAGGCTCTTTTCACCTCTCTCATAAAGAACAATAGTCTTAATAAATGCTCCACTAAGCCAATGTGTATCATTTGGTTGGGATTTCCAAGTACTGTATCTGAAATTACAGAGGTTACCTCAGTAGGAACAATTGAAGAATTGCCAGGGCACTCATGAAGCAATTCAGCAAGCAGTGAAGAAATTTCTCTTTCGAGTTTTAACAAAGAACATGCTGAGGTTACTGCACAGTGACAGATTGCAGTATTGATCTCTCAACAATCATCCTAGGAAATAAACATTTTATCACACAAAGAGTGGCGTTCAAAAAATAAAGTTTAAAATAAGCGTGATAACAAAAGCTGTAACTATGGGAACACTCCACTCCCAGAGATTTGAATTAAATTATGAAATCTCAGAGGAATTTTTTTTATCATCCCTAACAAAAGGTGATGCTTAGCAAAAGAAATGACAGATTGTAAGTTCTTAGACGTGTTTCTCATGCAGGCCTGTCAGTCATATAGCCCCTCCATTAGAAGGAAAGATTAGTGATAAAATTCTGAGATAGCACACAGACTCAAAAAATGGAGACTCAGCCATCCCTGTGGCCTGGCTATTTTCCAGTGGTCCTCAGAAAATCTATTTCATCTCAAGTGCTAGAAAAATTAGTAAATGATGAGATAGATCGCTGTTCCTTGTGGTTTTGCAGGTAGAAATGAAAGAGTTACAGTATATTTTGAGACATAGCTCTGAAATAATTTGCATTTCAAATAAGAGCAGCATGTTATGGGGGAAAATTATATCCCCTTTGGCATGTTTCCAAGCTAAATTTGGGATAGCACAAAAATATGAATAAATTATGAAGCCTACACAAAGTATCTTAGAAAGTGATTTAAACCTAGACTCCCCCAGTTTTGATGCTTCCAAAAAAGTACTTGACATCTTGACTTTTGTGGTGTAATGACATTCCGTAATGTTGTTTTTAAATTACTGAAGTTTCTACATTAAAATAAGATCAGAAATTTTATGTAATAAAGAAATAAATAAGCCAAAAGGTTGGGTCAAACTTCAACTCTCAACATAGATGAAGAAATAATAACCTTTAGAAATATTTGACTTAAGAATATTTCTCCCACCACCCTCTTTTCCTCCCTCTCTCCTTCTCCATCTCTATCCTAATAGGGAACATGAGGGCTAAAATGGACAAGTTGAGGAGCAACAGAGAGGTGGAACAACAAAAGAAATATCTTGATAGAAGGAGCCATTATAGCATTAAAGAGAAAACAAGTGCTAGGGAAATTCCCAGGAATCCACACAAATGACACTAAGACTCCTAGCAGAGTGAAGAAGGTGCCTGAACTGACCTTTCCCTATAATCAGATTAGTGCCTACCCTAATGGTCATCATTAAACTTACATCAAGTACCTGATGAAAACAAATGCAGTGATCCACAAACAAGCACTGGACTGAGCTCCTGGAGCATAGTTGAAGAGAGGAAAGAGAGATCATATGAGCAAGGGTGTTCAAGATCGTGACTGGGAAAACCACAGAGACAGATGACCCAAGATAGTAGGAACTCATGGATACTGAAGTGACAGCTGTGGATCCTGCATGGAATCGAACTAAGCCCTCTGAATGTGACAGTTATGTTGCTGGATTTGTTTGGGAGATTTTAGGCAGTGGAACCAGGACTTATCCTAAGTACCTGAACTGCCTTTTTGGAGACCATTCCCTATGGTGGGATAATTTGCTCGGCCAGATACATGGGGTGCGGGGCTTGGTCCTACCTTAACTTGGTATACCAGACTTTGTTGACTCCCCAAGGGAGGCCTTATCTCCTCTGGGGAGTGAATGGGAAGTAGCCTGGGCAGAGGCTGGGTCAGGAGAAGTAGAGGGAGTGCAAAATGGGGCTAATATGTAAAGTTGAAATATTTTAAATTAAAAAAGAACTAAAAGAACTTTAATATCTATCTATCTATATAGATATAACTATATATCTATATATATCTATATCTATCTATCTATCATCTATCTATCTATCTATATAAATATATATGTACAGGAGGAAATGTGATGAAACTCTGGGTTTCTCTGGTTCAGGACAAAGTATTCAGACTATGTAGGGGTTGGAGAAATGGTTCAGCACTTAAGAGCACACACTGTCCCTTCAGAGGACTTGTGTTTACTTCCTGAAACCCAAATCCCAGAGATGCAGGGATGGTACAACACAAGAAAATGAGTCAGTGTAATCCACCATGTAAATAAATTAGAAAAACAAAACAAAACATGATCATCTCATTAGATGCTAAAAAAGCCTTCAACAAAATTCAAATCCTTTTGTTTAAAAGAACCTGCTGCTTCAGTTTCAGAGTGATCAGACCCCACAATATCTAGAAACAATTGAATTGATATTTATCTCCCAATACAAGGCACTCCCCCCCCTCTCTCATTGGAAGCCCCACATGGAGGGTCATCTTTCAGCTTCCAGCCTCAACTGGTTCGGTTTTTATGTTCCAGGGTAGGGGAGTGTGGATTAGAAATGTTAGGTAGGAAAAACAGAGGCACAATATATATACATACATACACACATACACACACACACACACACACACACACACACACTCACACATATAAACACACACACACACTATATATATATGTAAATGTATGAAAGTAAATAATAATTCAAATTGTCAAGTATTATAACTGTCAGTTGATCACCATGATGCAGTATATAGGCACATTGAAACACAATGACACAACTGTATTCACAGAGATACCACATGTACACAATAATTTTTTCCTCATTTATTTTGAAAAGTCGTGAATGATAATGTGTGTGTGTATGTGTGTTTATTTCAAAGTCACCCAGGATTATAAACAGAATGAGAAAAATGTTTTCTGTCATCTAATGTAAATTGCTCAATTCACTGTTGCATACTCTGCTTGAGACAATATCACATTCAGAATAACATATATGAGGTACCTGTTCTGTAAACTAATGAAGGAATTCTATCTCTGGGGCTGTCAATTACTTTCAGTCTTGCTAAATTCATTTGAAAATCAATCTGTTTTCTAGGCATGGGTTATTTGTCTGAGTAAACGGAAACATTTTGCTTAACAGACACTGTTCTGATTGTGGCTGCCACCCGAGCTACCTCATCAACGGTGTGCTGTGTAGCAACATGTTTTCAGCTTCTTTACATCTGATGAAAATTAGAATGTTCTATTTCTCCCATGATAAACACCTTACCTACCATTTCATCTCCAAATTTAAAAAGAAAAAAATCACACTTACAGAGGTACCTCAAAATCTGTAACCAAAACAAAACCGGCCTTATGTGTTTTCCCATATTCTATTGGGAATGATTTCTCATTTCCTACTGCTCATGAGCTCAGAGTGTTCTTTATCTGTCACTACACTTTGGCCACGTATACGAAATCAATCAGCCATGGATTTGATCCTATGAAACTTTAAATATGATACCATCCCCCTAAACTTTTTTTAGGGATTAATGCTGAAGATCAGAGAAGCAGATCAGCCAGCCACTAGAGAGCTCTTACAACTACCAATGCTCAGACCAAAGACATGATGCTCTCTTCAGAATGCCTTCTCAGACTGCATCCTCAGACTGCATCTCCACCAAAACCTCAGACTGCGCTGAACTCCTGTCTCCACCTGCCTCATCTTTCTCTTTCTGCCCCTTCATATCACTCCTGTCTCCACCTCCCTAGTGCTGGGATTAAAGGTGTGTGAGTCCAAGCACTGGAATCACCTTTGTGTGAGCTGTTTCTCTTTTAGACAGATTCAATCTCATGTATTCCAGGGTGGGCTTGAACTAACAGGGATTCCTTTGCCTTTCCCTCCTGAGTCCTGGTATTAATGGTGTGTGCCACCACTTACTGGCCTCTAGTGACTTACTTCTGCCCTCTGATCTTCAAGCAAGCTTTACTTGTTAGATCAAAAACAAAATATCACTACAGAGAACCACTGCTCTAGGCATTGCAAACTGTCTCCAGGGACACAGCTGCTTGAGAAACTGTTCTAGTCACTGGAAACACAGACATTTGTGAGGGAATGAAGGGAAAGGAACTTCCAAGTACATTATTGAAATAGCTCCAAATACTGACCATTTATTAAGAACTCACTATGTGTTGAGAACTTGTTTATGTTAACATTCACCATTCTAATCATCAGTCTCTGTAACAATCAATAAAATAACACTACAAATTAAACTACTAGGATTCAAAAACAAAGCGACTTTTCCAACTGAAGATTATGTAAATCTAACAGACACACCCAAAGCTCAACATGGCTCAGAGGGGGAAGATAGACCTGACTGTAATTGGGAAAGAATGCACGCATCTCTCAGAAACCATATTTGGAAAGTAGCTGGCAAATGGGCCAAAGCCTGGGAAGTGCTGTCTAATGCTTCCTCTGCAGTGACAGCACCGGGTCTTTTCATTCCTGCACTTTTCTTTGATAGCATACTCCCTTCCCCTCAACCAAGTCCAGGCAAAACTAATTGTATTCTTCTTCCACCTCTGCTACCCTAAACTAGAAATGAAGAGATATATAAATTCTCTGCTAAAACATATCTTACTGGTCTGTAGCAATCATCATAATATATTAACCACATTCAATTAAATCCAAATGCATGCTCATTCAAATATTTCTAGAAATATACTATAAAGCATTCTTATATTTTTGGTTGTTTATGCCAGGGAGTTGGTGCCAATGAAGAAAACAAAAACTGACTATACTGCTTTTCTCACATAGATGCTCTTGTATTAAAAATACAGATACTATTTAGACAGCTAAGCTTACCATATTGAATATTTATTTAATACTTTAAAGAAAATGTACCAACCTCTATTCTAATCAATGACATATTGCTCTATGTTAATAATATATCCTTATGAAATTTATTGATTGGATTCTTCTCTATAATAAAAACTTGAGGACTAAGTTACAACTGTTGGTAGAGAGTTTTCTGAGCATACGTATCTGGGTTTAATTATAAAAATAAACAGGCAAATTTGATGGTTGAAACGTTTAGAAATCACACATGTATGAGTCAACATCTTCTAGTTAATCGCCAATATAAGCACTCACTTTAAACAGCTTGGAGTGTTTCATGTCTGAGTTCTTGGAATTTGCTGTATCAGCCAGTTATGTTCCTATGATTTTGTTGACTTCACTACTTTTCATGACACTATTTCTAAACATATTGCAAGGTTCATTATCTATTTGAAAGTAGCTTACTACACTGAAATTACATAGGACTATCACGAAGTTACTTTTGTTGGCTTTTGAATCTGCTACTACAAGCTTTTTAATTCTCACTTTTGTTCACTATTTAAACTAAAAGTAGACTAGCAATTCCTGCTAAACATTTCAAAGAGTCATATATTTTTATTTTCAGAAGAAGATGGAGAGAAAAAAATCTAGACTTCTTTATTTTATGGTCATTACTATTTAGAGTAGCATGGGTTCAATGTTATAAATTCCCCATCTGGTTGATTGCCATCCAGCTACATTATGTTTAGCTAATTAAAATTAACTGTGGAGTTGTGCTGTTATTGTGTAGATATGGCACCATTCAAACAATTGATTCAGATAATTAAGGAAAGCAAATTTAGTTTAGGAATTAAACCCTGACACTGAAAAAGAGAATGAGAAAACTCAGTTTAGGCTCCTAGTCTGCTACCGCAGTAGCTGTTATGATACTTTTAGATAAGTAGTATTGCAGGTGACAGAAGTTTAGGAAAGTCGTCACTGGTATGTTTTCTCCTGCTGTAGAAAATAATGAGGTTGAGGTTTATTATAGATTTTCATTGTAAGTTACTTTTCCTTATTTATTTAAATTTTAAATTGCATTAGTTCATCATGAAAATAAGTATTAGATAAAATTTTAATTTATAAGGAATATGTATTTGAGATCAGGCTATATAAATATATGTGTATGTGCATGTATGTGTATACACACACACACACACACACACACACACACACACACACACATATATATATATATATATATATATATATATATATGGGGGCTAATCAACCCTTTAGTTTGTACATATGGTTTAGAAAATGCTTTGTTTTTCTGCTCTATGCTAGCTCATTTCAACCAAAATAATACCTTACAGACTTTTGAATGACAAAGTAAAAATTAGGGTACCATTTTATGAGTGAGTAAAAATATTCTGTTGTATGTGTTAGTATGTTTATTTGTCCATCATCTATTGGTTTGCACTAAAGCTACATGGTAATCATTAATTGTGCTGGTGGTAGTTTGAATGTTTAGGCTTACATTATAAATGGTTAGCCTCAAACTGATGAACAGTTTGGAAAGGATTAGTGGTCTGGCCTTGTGGGAAGAAGTGTATCACTGGGGGTTGGCATTGAGGTTTAAAAAGCCCATGCAATTCCAAGTGTCACTCTTCCTCATGATTGTGGGTTAAAGGGAAACTCTCAGATATTCTAGTGTCATACATGCTTTTATGCTATCCACCATGATGGTCATGGACTCTAACCCTCTGAAACTGTAAACCCCCATTAAACTCTTATATAAGTTCCGTTGACCCTAATGTTTTATCACAGAAATAGAAGTGGAACTAGGGCAATGTTTTATTAACATTTGTGTAGAAATCAATCTTTGACACTAAATAAATTGCCCACATAATTTGAGATAGGAGATAAATGTGATATCTATCATTATTTGCAGCTTCCATTTCTTTGATATCTGTTATCCATAGAATAGCAATAAATTTGGCTATTTTATATATGTCTTGAATCTCTTCCAAAAGTCACTGCTTCTTAGTGTCTATAAAGATAAGAGGTCAAATAATTATCTCTCTATGACTTCATTGGTTGATTGTGTTAGTAGTTCATGAGGATTGACATTATACATGTTAAAAGAGCAGAAAAAAGAGCAGAGGCCAAGGACAATGGCGATGGGCTTGGACTCTCCGGCCTGGACGGGCTCTGTGTGAGCCTTGTCAGTTTGGTTGCTCACCTTCCTGGACCTGGGGGGAGTTGGGAGGACCTTGGACTTAACATAGTGAAGGGAAACCTGATGGCTCTTTGGCCTGGAGAGGGAGGGAGTGGGGGTATGGGTGGAAGGGAGGGGAGGGAAGAGGGAGGAGGAGAGGAGGAGATGGAAATTTTTAATAAAAAATGAGAGAAAAAAGAGCAGAAAAATAAGAACAAGAATCACTGGCATTGTTTTTTATCGGTATAGCAGTCCTTCAATGGAAAGAAATGTAAAAGCCACCATAATTCATTTATAAGAAAATCGTTGAGAGTTCATTATGTTTTCTGCTGACAAAATTCAGTCATATGTTTATCTGTTTATTTGACTGACAAAATCTGTAACACATACACAAACAATTCATAGTCCTTAAACTTGACACATTTAAATCCATAATTTCAAACTTATATAACAAATTTGAAGGGATCAGGGTGTTTTGGAGTTTAAACTTATATTTTACTGCTTGCACAAAAGTGATGAATTATGGAATTTTACATAGCTAAAATAATGGAATTGTACTTTCGGTGAAAGTAGTTCACAAACTCCTCAAATGACATATCACAAAATCCCCAAATTCCCTTTGATCTATCTCTTTGTTGGGAGATAGGGAGAAAACAAACTTGCCATATGTTCTTAGGAATATCTTAACCAAAATCTTGAATTGGAATTCAAGCAGAAAATGAGAAGGTTTGAAATACATTTTAGGAGATAATTACTACCAAGTAATTTATGATACCAAGCAAAGCCAGAGGACAAAATTCCACTGTTTAAAACCTAGTAAATGGAAACTAAGTTGTCTGCATACCTGATATTGTTTTACAATTAACTGAATAATAACAGAAAGTGTACATTATAATGATCAAATGCTGGGAGCCATCATAAAGTTTGAAATTATGTCAGTGTATATTTGTCAATACATGCCTTTTATTTATTGTCAGTTCAAAGAGATGTTGATAATCTATACTAATAGCTAGAAAAGATGAGATGGAGGGAGACAATGGGAGAGGGAGACAGGAGTGAGGATTGTCTAAAAACATGACACGAAATATGACTGATGGAGAAATTGCTACACATTACACTTACATAAAGCCTATTTTTTCAAGCTCAAACTGAAGCTGATTTATTATCTCTGCAATGAGTTAAGAAACTAATTCAAAACTCTGAAGACAAAGACATGAAATAATGAAAGAGAGAATGGAAGCATCAATAGAGATGGTCTGGTTTATTGTATCAATTTGTTAGCTATAATGCTACATTTAGTTGTCTAAAGAGTCTATTCCTTTGAATTATGTCATTTTGAAAAAAATGTAATGCCTCAATGAAAATTATACTAATGCAAATAATAAATTAAACCTGGAATTTAACTCTTGGTTATGCCTTGAGTATTTTCTGCATTTTCCATGTATATTGTTTTATACCTAGTCTTACTTAGAATGTCTACTACTGTGAAAAACACCATGACCAAAATAAACTTGGGGAGTGGTTTAGGAGGTTCTCCTGTTTGTGTGTTGCTTTCATTGGTTAAATAAAGAGACTGCTTTGGCCAGGGCAGCCCTTAAGTAGGCAGAGTAGACAGAACAGAATGCTGGAAGGGAAGTGTGGCAGATACCATGAATCTCCAGCCTGAGAGGGATGTAGGTTAGAAACTTGCTGATAAGCCACAGTCACATGGTAATACACAGATTTAATATAAATAAGTTAATCAAGATGTGAGAGTTGGCCAAAAAGAGGCTAGATATAATGGGCCAGACAGTAATTAAATGAATACAATTTCTGTGTGGTTATTTTGGGTATAAGCTAGCTGGGCTGCAGGAGGCAGTCCATTCCCCTCCTACATCAGGGGAGTTGTAAGGTAAAATGGAAAAATGGAACAGAACACCATGCTATCACTGAGGAGCCTTTCTCTGAACCCAGAACCAGTGAAAGGAACACATCCTGGATCTGAGACCTGAACCAGGCAAAGAAACATCTTTATCCCTGAACCCAGAACCAAAGAAACATGCCTTGACTCTGAAACTAGTGCCAAAGAAGCACACGTTGACCTAAGAATCAGAGCCAGTGAAAAACAAAGTATGTCCTGATCCTAAGATTAGAGTCAAAAGGCTAAACATGACCAGTGAAAAAAATACAGTTTAGCCATAACATCAGAGCCATATGTGCCCCTGTCATCTAAACTATCCAATCACTGGACAGGGACTACTAACTAATGCTTCTTCTCCCTGGGGAATCTCTGCTCCTTAGAAGCCCTATATAAGCCTCTCTACCTTTGCAGCTCCACCGCTACAACACATTCCCCTACAGGAGTGTCTTAGTCACTGGGCTATGAAGTGACACCATGACCAAGGCATGCTCTCATAAAATAAAGTGTTTAGCGTGGGGCTTGCTTGCAATTTTAGGAGGTTACTCCATGATCATAATGATGAGAAGCAGACAGTTATGGCATTGAAGCTGTAGCTGAGCCCTTTTATATCCTGATTCCTAGACAACAGAAAGAAGAGAGAGAGAGAGAGAGAGAGAGAGAGAGAGAGAGAGAGAGAGAGAGAGAGAGAGAGAGAGAGAGATTGGTCTTGATGTAGTCTTTTAAAACCTGAAAGCCTGCCTCCAGTGACATAGCTTCTCCAACAAAGTCATACCTACTACAATAAGAGCAAGGGCACACCTCCTAATAATTCCCAAATAGTTTTGCTAACTGTGATCAAACATACAAGCCTACAAGGGCCATTCTCATTCAAATCACTATGGAAACAGAGGATTTATTCCAGGTTCCAACTCTCAAGTCATACTCCAGCACTGAGGAAAGGCAAGGCAAGAACTTAAAAAGCAGGAACCTGGAGGCACAAGCTGAAACAGAAACCATGGAGTTATTATGCTTACTGGCTTGACCTGCTTGCTGTTTATTCATTTCAGTACAATATGTTCAGGTTTGCAGCACCCATAGTGGGCAGAATCAGTTGTTAAACTGGTGTAGGGGGTTCTTCTGTCTATGTGTTGCTTTCATTGGTTGAATAAAGAAACTGCCTTGGCCTTTTGATAGGACAACACTTAGGTAGGCAGAGTAGACAGAACTGAATGCTGGGAAGAAGGGCAGATAGAGAGCCGCCTTAGAGATGCCAGATCAGACATGCTGAATCTTTCCTGGTAAGCCATGACCACATGGTAAACATAGATTATTAGAAATGGGTTAAATCAAGAGGTGAGAGTTAGCAAATAAGATGCTAGAGATAATAGGCCAGGCAGTGATTTAATTAATACAATTTCTGGGTGGTTATTTTGGGTGTAAGTTAGCTGGGCAGCCAGGACCAAAGCAGGCCCTCTCTCCTTCCACATTAAGCAAGAAACTGCCACACTGACTTGCCCAGAGGCAAATTTGATAGAGTTATTTTCTCAGTTGATGTCCTTCTTCTTAAATGACTCTAACTTCTATCAAGTTGACAAAAAACTAATCAACATGTACACATTTTATAGTTATCACCATTCCCAATCATGATGAATTGAAAATCTATCTTATTATAGATAGTAAACTCAAAGGGATTAAGCACATAAATACATCTCCTTTTTCCCATATATTTTAACATTTTCTACGTATTTGAGTAGCATTAAAATCTAAAGAAATGCCCATGGCTAAATAAAGGTTTCCTTAATCTTGACACAGGGTAGGTCATACACATCATTTCAGTATAAAAATATGAATACCACAGGTGTGAATATCACCTCTTTCCCTTAGCCTTGATACTCAAAGCATTTCCACATACATTAAATTTGCCTTGTGTATAAAATCAGTACAGTTTAGAATTTCAGAACTGTCGAAGCAAGTACTAGACAGATTGGTCAGTCTTGAAGAACACTGGCTGCTTTTGCAGAGGACCTGGGTTCAATATCTAGAACCTATTTAGTGACTCCCAACCTTAGTTCAAAAAATCAAAACTCTCTTTTGACCTCTACTCATTAGGTATGGATTCAAAACACAAGCATATATTCAGGTAAAACAGTCATATACATAAATATATAAAGATAAATAAGGAATAATTATAACTCTTGCTAGCTATCATCTTTCCAGCCTTACTCAGCTCTTCACACACACACACATACACACACACACACACACACACATCAGTCAAATTAATCTTTGCTTAAAATGATAGACTATTTTATATAGAGATAATGTATCATATTTAAATCTATTGTAATTTCTATTTTATTATAGTTTATAATATAATATGCAATTTCAATATCTATTACATATTATATATATTGTTTATTTTCCTCATGGATAAGACTGTTTTGATCACAATGAATTTTATGCATTTTAGAAAACTTTAAAATACATTTCTATTGTTCCCAGGAATAAGCACAGACCTAGAGGAGTTTAGAAAACTCTAGAGAAGATATGGAAAAGTCACAAATAATACTAGTTTTATTTTCTTACTTCTTATTAAAATTCAATCTTAAAGTTAAAAAAAAAAGGACAGAGAGCAATTGACTTGATACTTACACACTTCTGGCTTCAAAGGGTTAGGGAGACACTGTAGTGGCCTGGACTGTACTGGCTGTATCAAACGTCCAGGAGGGTAAAAACTGTGTTCAACTGTCTTAATAACGGAAATATAATTGATGTGTTGTTGCTTGGAAGCATCAAGTACCTGAGAACAAAGAAGAGGAGAGGAGGAAACCATAGGTAAAATCAGTTGTATAATAGGAAGCAAAATGGGATAAATGGGTAAAAAAGAGTGAATAGACCAGGAATCTCACATAAGATATCAGCATTAAAAATCTCTCTAGAAGCTTGTGATTGTGGATCTTCATATAGAGACATTGCGTGATTCTCTAAATGCCACTTCAAGGAAGAAATGAATCTGAATGTCAGACAGTGTGGTGATTAATTTGCTGTGAATTATTGTTGAGGTGACAAAAAACAGGATTTGGTCCTATTTCATAAAGAACTTTAACTGATAAAGCAAAGTTTGGTCCTTGTCAGGTAATATCTGTATATCAATGTACTTCATGGTATAGACACATTAAAGGAAAAAACTTTATCATCTCAATAGCCCCAAGGTTTTCTCTTTTTTTTAATTTGATGCTCAGCCATGACTGAAACAATTGGAATTCTTACAAAACATTTATTAAAGTTAAATGCCTAATACCAATAAAAGATATCCAAGAAAGACAAATAGAAAATATCCAACTTAATGAAATACTTGAAGTCTTGCCCTAAGAGTTCTTCACAAATCAACAGTTTCAATAAGATCTGTACTAACAAACTTTACTGAAGTTCAAGGAATTTAATAATAAAAGTAAGAGAATAAGGCCCATGAATATAAGGTTTAGAAAATGAAAATGATTTTTTTCTCTCTCTCTCTTTTCTTTGTCTCTATCTTTCAGGTAGATTAACTTAAAGTTTAGAGCTGCTAGAAGTTTCCACTGGCAGGGGAGAACTAAGGAACAGCATTCACTGGAATCCTCTTTCCATATTTATGACAACACCCGAGCTGGATGCCAAATATATAGTCTCAGCATTAAAAGTGATGTCCTTTATGAATTCAGATATTCATAATGTACAGAGGCTAAAAGGTGTTAGTGACTACCTTTAGAGTCACAGAGTTTCCTAATATGTAACCACTGGATAGAAGTTGAATTCTACCTTCCACTATATTTCCTAAATTTAAAATTGGACCACACCTCACTACTTAGCTATTTCTTACAAACAGACTCAGGGAGAAAAATGATTCATTGCCTTCATTACGCTTTTAGGCTCAAATGGATAATCACAATCCAGTGGTCACAGAGATGGTCTTCCTTAATCTAAGTAGGTCAGAAACAAAACCAAAAGTCAAGAATGCAGGAAATAACAAGTTGAAAAGAGGGGATGATAGGAGTGGGGAGAAGATAGGAGAGGGTGTAGGCATAATCAGAATACATTACACACATGTATGAAATTGCCAAAAATAAGAAGTATAAATAAGAATACAGGTTGTTCATTGATACATAAGTTGCTATATTCCTCACATAAATCAGCTAACAATTGCTAGACACAGTGGGCTGTATCTGTAGTTCTAGTTACTAAAGAGGCTGAAGCCAGAAGATCTTTTGAACCCGGAAGTTCTATGTGCACTATACACTTATCTTCATCTTAAACAATACAATAAAAACAATCAATAAAGGTTATTGAATGCTGATTCAGTTCTTTGTTTTGATTTTTGAAATTTATATTAGTTCTAATATGACTTTTAGAGCAAGTTCCTACTGCATCAAGTGTATTTTCCTGCTGAACCATGACATCTTGATGTTTTTAATACTTTATATGTTTTGTTTATCTTTTAGTTGTCAATATATAACACCCTAAATCAGAAACCAGAAAATATGTTTTTCATGAAGAAGACCATGAATGAATGAAATAATGATAGATGTTATTGTATTCTTTATAGCAGTTTTCTGAAAAATAGCTTCTAATTGATCACCTTTAATTATGGAACTTGGGAAGTGGAGAGACGAAGATCACTGATGAGTTCTTAGCTACACTATGTATTTCCTTCTGTGGGTACAAAGTGAATTCATAGAAAAATTATTAATGAACAAATAATTCCTGCAAATGTAAAATTACCTGCAACACTCTTCAAGCAAAAGTAAATTCTAGTGCTGAAATTAGACATAAGGTAATACTAATTATAATTATTTTACAATATAAACATGAACTGCAATTGATTATAATTAGAACAAAGTATATTGAAGTATAATTAGCCATTTACTTCTAACAACTAAGAGTCTACAACTTCTAAAGCGAATTTGAATAACAAATACATTTTTCTGAGTACAGAATAATAAAAATAAAATATTGGTAAGGTAATAAAAGAAACAAAGTTCAATAGATACAAAATTAAAATGCTAAGGCACAGTTTAGTACTTCAACAATGAATAGATTTTTCACAATAAGGCATATATAAGCAAAGAATAAGTGCTGAAAATCATTTAAAAGGTAGTCTATGTTTATGCTTCCTTTTGCTATTCAAATGCATAATGAAAAATGAAGAAGAGGAGGAGAGGGACATAATAAATCAAACTTGATGAGAAGAGAAGAGAAGAGGAAAGAAGAGAAGAGAAGAGAAGAAAAGAGAAGAGAAAAAGGAGAAGAGGACACTAGACATGAGAATAGACATTAAACCTCTTCTGTCAATATGCATGTTTTGTCTTTACTCTCAGGCAGATGGAGGATACAAGGTCTGAGTAGTTCAATATTCAAAGGTAAATAATTCATGAAGTTCATGTGCCTTACCAAGCTAAATGCCTGTATTCCTATACAACAGACCCTAAATAACAATTCCTTATGCCCCATGTTCGCAGACAACAGTAATTTTTACTGCAGTGCCACTATGTTTCAGGTTTTTTAGTGCTTTATTGTTGACAGCTATAAAGGAGAGAAATGTCTCTAGGAAAATGCACATAGTTCCTGGGTTTCACTATGTTCCATGAACAAAAAAGAGACTCTGACTCAAAAGAACAAGAAAAGAGGAAACCCAGTACTTCCTTTGATCTCCCCCAAATAAACATACACCCATGCATACACATATATGTGTATAATATTAAACACATGCATACACATCAAACACAGATCCACACATTCACATGTACATGAACACACATCAAAATAATTTTTAAAAGGATTATTTGCAATGCCAATCAAACTTGGGTAATATCACTTAAAATAGGGCATACACGGAGGCAGAATGTTGTATACATAATAAATAAATCTTTAAAAAATATATAATAAATAGAATACATAGGATTTATGCTTATAACAAGAAACACTTTGCATATGCACACTACATTTTGTGTGAGTAAAGCTCAATATTTGAAATCATCTGCAATCACTATCTAAATTGCCAACAGTTTGAAAAATAAATCCACATCCACCACTCTCCCTCCTGAGATGTATGACCCCCCAATTAAAAAGTTCCACAACAGAGTGAAATATTTGTATATGTTAGTACATTCCATATGCTCAGTTAGGAGTCACTATTTGGTGATGTATATCCTATAGTTTGGAAAAACCGTATATAATGAAAATCCCTTCCTACACCTCACCTATATCTTGAAGGATACTTCCCAAGTGTTCTTCTAGAAATTTTACTGTTCCAAATTTCAAGTTGATATATTTGATCCAGTTGGAGTTAATATTTGTATGGAGTAATAAAAACAGTGCAAACTTCATTCTTCTGTATGGGAGCATCCATTTCTCCAGTGGCCTTTTCCTTTGTTGAATATGCTACACTTTCACCAGTGTATGGTGTTGGAATCATTAACCAGATGTCTATAGTTAAATATGTTCATGGTTGAGCCTTCTGTTTTGTTCCATTCGATTAAGTCTCTTTTTGTGTCAGTACCATATGGTTTTATTAATTTCTCAATAATATTTTTGATATATGCAATGATAATCACTACAGTATTATTATTTACTCAGGAAGGATTGGCTATCCAGTATATAAGTTACACAGAGCCTGTAAGTGGCCATTCCCGGTCCCTGGCGACCTCCAACCACAAAGTTGTACCCACAGAACACTCTAAGAGCCAGTCCTTCCAGAAGCAGGTAACAAAACTCAACCCTATAGAATAAAAAGTCCAGGCTCAGAAACTGAAATTCTACCAATGTGGATCCTGGAAATCCCCACTCTGTTAAGCTCCACACCCCAAGAAGCCCTATAAAATCTCTGTCCTCTGCTCAGGTCATGCCTGAGCAGAGGCAGCCACCCTACTAGGATTTTCCCTCCCAATAAATCTCTTATGAGAGATTTGTTATGTAGTGTTACTATGGTAATTTTTGGTTCCCTATAGCCAGAATACCTTTCCCTTAAAAACTGGAACACTTGCATTGAGGAGACCTTCCTCTCCAGATCAGAGCTGTAACACTTATGTTTAGACAATCTTTTCCTCTGGGGCAGAATGATAATCCTTGCAATGGGGAAGCCTTTCCCTTCAGAACTATAACATTTTCACAGGATGCTTTCTGGTTACATAATGTGTTGTAGGGTTTTTTTTTTTTTTAATTTTCTATTAAGAATGCCGTGATATTAATTTGCGTGTTCTCCCTCTGCCGTTTGATTAGTTTGGCTAAGGGTTTGTCAATCTTGTTGATTTTCTCCAAGAACCAGCTTCTTGTTTCATTGATTCTTTGGATTGTTTTCTGTGTTTCTATTTTGTTGATTTCTGCCCTCAGTTTGATTATTTCCAGTCTTCTACTTCTCCTAGGTGAGTCTGCTTCTTTTTTTTCCAGAGCTTTCAGGTGTGCTGTTAAGTCACCAATGAGTGCTTTCTCCGTTTTCTTTAAGTGGGCACTTAGTGCTATGAACTTTCCTCTTAGCACTGCTTTCATTGTGTCCCATAGGTTTGAGTATGTTGTGTCTTTGTTTTCATTAGGCGCTGGGCTCTGATTCTTCTGCATGGACGGGCTCTGTGGGAGCCTTCTCAGCTTGGTCGATCACCTTCCTGGACCTGGGGGGAGTTGGGAGGACCTTGGTCTTAGCATAGAGTGGGGAACCCTGGTGGCTCCTTGGCCTTGAGAGGGAGGGAGAGGAGGTATGGGTGGAGGTGAGGGGAGGGAAGGGGGAGAAGGAGGGGAGGGAAGGGGGAGAAGGAGGGGAGGGAAGGGGGAGGAGGAGGGGAGGGAGGGGGGAGGAGGAGGGAAGGAGATGGAAATTTTTAAATATAAAAAAAATAAACCATGAGGAAAAAAAAAAAAGAATGCCGTGATAATTTTTATTGAATCACTAAGGTGTTTTTAGTTGAGTAGTCATTTAAATAATATTATTTCTAAGACTCATTGAGCCATTACGATGCTAGGGAAACTGTATATCTGTGTGATACACGCCTATCTATACGTGATTTCACACTACAAAACAAATCTCTCGTAAGAGCTTTATTGGGAGGTAAACCCTAGTAGGGTGGCTGCCTCTGCTCAGGCATGACACAGCAGAGACCTGAGCAGAGGACAGGGATTTTACAGGGCTTCTTGGGGTGTGGAGCTCAACAGAATGGGGATTTCCTGAGCTTAAACTTTTTATTTTATAGGGCTGGGCTTGATATCTAGAGGTCTAGCTTTCACAACCTGCACTACGCTGGATCAGTTGAACCCGTGCTCTGAGGATTTTAGATTTTAAGAAATGCTCATTCTGTGATTATTTATTGAGCTTTGTAGAGTTTTACGTATTATATGTTCTCTATCATTACATATTAATCTAAGAATATATTAATCTATACTAAATCTTGTTATATTAAACTGCACAAAATAGTTTCTCTGAGCCAATGATAATTGCACTGGGATTTGTCTCTATTACATGTATGGCTGTTTGGGATCCTATTCTATTTGGATGCATACCTTCCTAAGCCTGGATGGAGGAGGGAGAACCTTGGACTTCCCACAAGGCAGGGTACCCTGCCCTCTCTTAGGACTAAAGGGGGGGGTGGTGAATGGGGGAGTGGGAGGGAAGTGGGAGGAGGGGATGAAGTGGAAATTTTGAATGGTATTATTTATAAAGTAATAAAAAATTATTAGAAAAAACAAAATATTTTCTTTGCTTATTTTCATTTGTTCAATGCTTTAAGATGTTATTACTGTAGAATTACAGGCTTTATTAGCCATTCATTTACTAGAAATTCTTGACTTAATTATTATACAAACACATAGCTGATAAAATATTAGTAGTAAAGTAAAAAACGTTTTGTTATATTTTTATTAGTCAATTATGCTTGGATGGCTTTAAATGAGATATAGTTATATAAGAACTCAGTATAAATTGGTATGGAGTAGACTGTATTTCAAATGTTCTAGTAAAAATGTATATATACATATATATATGTATACACATATATATATATATATTTACATTCATACATGAAGAGACATTCTGTCACAAATAGAAAGAGTTTTGGCTTGATGACGATCAAAGTATTTACAGAAGGTATGGAGGGTGCTTTAGTACACTGGAATATTTAGGAACTTCTTTTAACAAATTTTAAATATATTTCAGTTAAAATATTATGACATCATAACCTCTTTCCCTATCCTCTTTCCAATTTTTTCTGTGTGCCCCCAATCTAAAATTGATAGTCCCTTCTTATGCACACACATCCCCACACTCATGTATACAAATGAATACAAAGTGCTGAGTCTCTTTTGTTATTTATGTGTATATGGTCGCAGGACTGACCACTTTGTAATAGATAGAGTATCAGGAAGTTTATCTTTCGAAGAGGTTAATCTTCTCTCTCTCAACAGTCATTAGTTATGTTCAGGAATGTCTTAACTAGTAATACAATATTTTCAAGGAAGAGAAAAAAATTAAACCTACAATGATATCAAATCTGAGCTGCTCCAAACTACATCAAAAAACATGTACCAGTAGATGGTATGAATCAAGGACTCAGACACCTGGTGTTTTTACAAAAGCATTAATTGTGACAGGGTACTCAGTGGGAATCTATTCCTTACTACTTTTTCCCATAATAAATTAAATTATTCCATGACAGCCGTGAAAAGTTATGTTTTTTTTTTTACAAAAATGTCACCAGTTGGCAAATTTTTTAAAAAAAGTTGCAAATCAAATTATAACAGATTCTGTGAATTTGACCTCTTTTCCCTCACTCCTCCACTACCTAAAACTGGTAAAACACACAATTTTGTAGCAAAATTTGACAAGACCGCATATTAGAAATTTTCTTGACCTCCTAAAGAGACCACTTATTTGAATCTGTAAATCAATAAAGTTCTACTTTTCACTGCTAGTCAACTTCTCTAAGAATATTTAATTCCCAAGCCAAATGTTTGACATGTATTTAAGGTTTCCTTCATCAACTTTATTTCTGTGTTCAGTTGCTGTAAAAATTAGAAGTATAAACCACTGCCTCTGAGTACATGAGGCAATGTGGTGTTGTGCTATGAAGTGTTCCATTGTCTTTTCCTTTAGAAGTTCTGCCCTAGATATGGTGACACAGCTTAGTGTGTAACCGCATCTGCCCTGGAACCTGGACACCTGAGTTTAATACCTGGAACCCATACAAAAGTGAGTGGAGCTGGGCCGTGGTAGTGTTCTCTCTCCTAGACACAAACACACTCATAAAGAAATAATCATGTTGCTTGATGGTGGTCCTGTACACTTTTAATTACAGCTCTTGGAAGATGGAGGTGGGTGGATTTCTGTGAGTTCTAGGCTAGTCTGGAATACAGAACTAGTTCTAGAACAGCCAGAACTACACAAAAAACCTGTTTCTCACAAACAAACAAAAAAAAAAAACAAGAAAGAATCATGAATACCAAGTGGTACACTGTTTATGAGAACAAACTCCAGTTGTCTAATCAAAAATAACATTGATTTTGGATACTTCAAAATTTATTTATTTAAAAAAATCTGAAGAGTGTATATTTCATCTACAGAAATGACTAATAATGTAAAGATACATAAAGCAAAGAATTGTACCCTAAAAGAATCACAGTAGGAAAGAAGAAAAGTAAATGAGAAGAATCCAAATTCATGTGATAGCAATTGATGTGATTTTAAATGCATCATGTACTAGTTCAACAGAAAACATAGGAAATTAGTTAATCAGGAAATGTAAAGATAAATAAAACATTAACTTATAAGGAAAGAATACAACATACAGTGACTTCATTATATTTTATTGCTGTGATAAAATACTTTCACAAATATAACTTGAGGGAAGGAAGGCTAAGTTCTCCTTCATACTTTGAAGTTATAATCCACATTGCTTTTGTAGTCAAGACAGAGACACAGAAAATAAGAAACACAGATGCTCAGCTAGCAACATTCTTTTTAATTTTAGTTCATGTTGTTTGGTTGTGGTGGTAGAAAACCAAGTAATTATACTGTCCACTGTTGTAAACGGTCTTCTCACCTCAGACTCATCAACATTACATACCTGACAGGTAAGCCAGAGCCTAAATAATCTCTCACCTGGATACTTATCTGCTAGCTCATTCGAGATCATGTTAAGCCTACACTTAACCTAGTGATCTGTGCTTATAATAATTTAGAGCTACAAGCACTTTGGTTCTTCTGGGAAGTGATGTATAAGAGGATCAAGACTCACTGAAGAAGTTAGAATATTTTCCAGTAGTTATTCATTACTCAAAATGAACATCCTTTTTCAGAAACTCTAGCCTTTTAAACTATGTTTGTTTTATATTGTCCTCTTGTATCAGCTTAATCACAGCAGTTATTTAGTTATTTTGGGACTATAGAAGCTATGAATACAAGGGTACATAATCCCAGTATGTCTATAGACTATGGTAAAAGTTCAAATATCTTTCTTAAGTTGTTAACAGAATACAGAATGGAATATGGCAGAAAGGTCAGAGAAGGAGAGTTCAGAAAAAAAGGAATATATGCAAACACTTTTCTAGTAAGAAGAAAGATTTTATACAGAAGCTTTCTAAGATGACAGAGGACAATAATCTAAAGTTTTGACTAACCATAATCAAAATTGCTTTCTGAAAAAAATTACTCCTTGTTAGGAAGACATACAATGGAGTAAGGAAGAAGGAAAATTAGGAAGTGAAATTCATATATTATTAAGAATCTAAATGTCAAAGTAAAAAAAAAAAAACAAAACTGAATCAGACAAAAACAAAACAATGAGTTCTTATGTTGACATCCCAGCTTCCACGGAATTGAATGTCTGCTGTCCACCAATATCATTCTGGAAACCATGGAACCTATGAAGCATAGAGGATGATAATTAGATATTGTCATTTGAAATAATGAAGTAATTGATGACACCTATTAAGATTTTACTTTCTTGAAACTCATAACAGGTTTAAATTATTTTTGATTTTACTTTTATTATTTATTTGTATATCACATGTTGTGTGAGGGTTGTGGAGGCCAAATGAAAGGATGGGATCCCCTTGATGCTGGAGTCCAAGATGTTTGTGAGCTGCCTAATGTCAATGCTGGATCCGAACTCTGGTCCACCTAATAGAGCAGCCAATGCTCTTAATCATCTCTATCTACAATTATCTGTTTTTTATCTCTCCAATTGTAAGATAGTTTTTTAGTTCATCTTTAAGAATCTCAGGCAATGAAAGGAAAAATAACATACACAACTGTTTTTAGCCAGAGAACAATTTTGCAAAGAATCTGCCAAATACTAAGTTGGCTTGTGTATGCCTCTCATACATTTTTGTAAGCAGTTTTTCAATGATCAAATAGAAAATTTTCACACTGCCTTCCCTAGTATTAGAGGGAAAGCTTCATTTAAAAAATGTCATGCAGTCAAAGCAATGATAATATTTATTTTATTCATTGATGTGCAATTTGGTCAGATATTGGCAAGGGAAACAGCTCTTGGTTCCACCTGGCAAAGGTTACCATGGCTCAAA
The DNA here is from genome assembly GCF_903992535.2 of Arvicola amphibius. NCBI lineage: Eukaryota > Metazoa > Chordata > Mammalia > Rodentia > Cricetidae > Arvicola > Arvicola amphibius. The sequence goes on from NC_052053.1 coordinate 86,758,259, forward strand.
GCTGCAATTATCTGGAGCCTTGCTGACTCTCATGTAAGGCCACAATGAGTCCTTGGCAGAAATTGACGGCTCAAACAAGGGCCATTCCCCATGTGTTCTTGGACTCATATTAGCAGAAGGACTTAGTTCTTAGTTTAGTTCTCACGGTCAACAATCACAAAAGAGACAAAACCAAGAAACAAGCTGAGGGAGAAAGGATAAGAGAGAGAAAGGTAAAACCAAAGAAACAAACAACAACAACAATAGAAAACAACCTACTGTGTTTATGTGGCCTGGCTTCAGAAATTATTATAGCTGTACTATTCTTCAAATTAGAATGTATTATTATAACTCTGTTCCCCATGTCCAATCTCCAGTCTTATCCCCAGTTCTGTAGCTGAATACATGTGGCAGTCTTTCTTGGCCCCTCCCATGTTTTGAGCGCCTGTGGAACCCAAAGATCTTTCACTTCTAACCTCCCTCCCCCATCTAGTTGCTTTGTCGCATCAGCAACTCCAGGAAGCACTCCCTGCTAAAACAATGTCACTCCTACAGGAACAACAAGTTGATTGAGTGATTGAGTGGGTATCCGCACCTCTCCTTCTGCTCCTTCAGATTCAGTCTCTCCAGGTCTTATATTATCCAGCTCTGAGGCTGAAAGCCTTTTAGAGTCCTTTTTTTTTTTTTTTTTTTTTTTTTTTTTTTTTTTTTTTTTGGGGTTTTCGAGACAGGGTTTCTCTGTGGCTTTGGAGCCTGTCCTGGAACTAGCTCTGTAGACCAGGCTGGTCTCAAACTCACAGAGATCCGCCTGCCTCTGCCTCTCGAGTGCTGGGATGAAAGGCGTCTGCCACGATCGCCCGGCTAGAGTCCTTTTTTCCTCTTTGACAGAACCCCAAAGGATCACAAAGATCTCTTCCTCCAACCTTCCTTCTCCCAACTAATTCTATTATCCAAGCCTCCAATATCAGCTGGTAGGAACATGCCAGCTGAGTAAGTCAAGGAAACAGGTACACACACACACACACACACACACACACACACACACACACAATTATCACCAGACAGCAAACAGGCACCATACTCTCTTAAAATCAAGGGAGGAAGCAGAAATCAAGCAAGAAATCATTAATTCAACATAAACAAAAACAGGTACTATAACCCATACTATAAACATCCCACTCCCAGATGCCTATAGTCAGCTTAAAAACACAATAACAGCCAGAACAATATGCCTCCACTAGAGCCCAACATGCTTACCAGAGCAGGAACTGAACTGAATATTCCAATACAGCTAAAGCTTGAGAAATGAACATAAAACAGCTTGTAGGAAGATGCTAGAGGCCCTTAAAGAGGAAATGAGTAATTTTCTTAACGAAATCCAAGAGAACTCAAGCAAACTGTGGAAGGAAATAAATCAATCTGTTCAATATATTAAATAGAATTGAAGGAAGTGGAACTAATGAAGAAAACTTGAACTGAGAGTATTCTTGAAATGCAAAATAGGCACAAACTTCACCAAAATAAGAGTAGTGGGAAGAAAGAAATGCTGGCACTGAAGACATTATTTTTAAAATTGGATACATAGGTCAAATGGAATGTTAAATATAAAAGAAAAAATGTTCTAACACAAAAATCTGGGACACTGTAAAAAAACAAATCTAAGAATAATAGTAATATAAGGAGAAAATTCCCAACTCAAAGGCCCAGAAAATATCATCAGCAAAATCACAAAAGAAATATTTCCTAACATAAAGAAGTAGATGTCTATAGGGTACAAAAAGCATATAGAAAACCAAATACATTGGACTAGAAAGGAATGTCCCTTTAACACATATTAATCAAAACGCTAAATATACAGGACAAAGAAAGAATATTTAAAGTGCAAGCAGAAAAGACCAAGTAGCATATAAAGGTATACCTATTAGAATTAAACCTGACAGCTTATTGGAGACTCTAAAAGCCAGAAGGTCATAGACAGACATGTTATATACTCCAAGAAACCACAGATGCCAACCTATACTACTATACCCAGGGAAACGTTCAATCACCATATATGGTGAAAATAAGATGTTCCATGAGCAAAGCAAATTTACTAAATATTTATCTGTATATCCAGTATTACAGAAGGTGTCAAAAGGAGAACTCCAAACTAAGGAGTTTAAATACAACCATACATACATAGGAAATGAATTATTAAAGACTATCAAACCAATGGAATTGCAATACACACACACACACACTTACATGCACGCACGCACACACACACACACACACACACACACACACACACACACACAACTACTACCACCACCACCAAAATAACAAAACTCATTGGTCATTGATATTTCCAAATATATCTTAATTCAACACAGAATGAATGTGAAAACAGGACCCATTCTTTTACTGCATCCAAGAAACACACCTCAACATCAAAGATAGACATCACCTTCATTTAAAGTGTAGGGAAAGGATATCCCAAGGAGATGGACCTAAGCAATAAACTGTATAGCCAATTTAGTAATTAAAAAAATAAACTTCAAGACAAAACTAATCAGAAGATAGGGAAAGACACTACATACTCATCGAAGAAAAATGGTCCACCAAGATAACATTTCAATTATTCACATCTATATCCCAAACCCAAGGGCACCAAGTTTGTAGAGGAAATACTACTACAGCTTAAATCACATACTGACCTTTAAAAACTGATAGTGTGAAACTTCAGTACTCCAATCTTGTTTAGATAGATCATTTAAACAAAAATAAAGCAAAGAAATAATTGAACTAGCACATATTATAAGCTAAATATACTTAATAGATATTTTCAGAACATTTCACACAAAAGAATGTATACTCTTATCTGTACTTCATGGAATTTCTCCAATATTGATCACATACTCAGACACAAAACAAGTTACAACAGAAACAAGAAATTGAAATAATCCTTTGCATTCATCAGGCCACCATGGACTAAGCTGGATATCAATAACATAATCAGCAAAAAGCTTACAAACTTGAGGAAACAGAAAAAGATACTCTATTGAATGAAAAATTGATCAAAACCTAAATAAATAAATTTAAAACATTATAGAACTGAATGAAAACAAATGCATGTTATACCAAATCTTATGGAACAAAATGAGAGCAGTTCTAAAAAGTAAGATCTTAGCAATAAGTGCCTATGTGAGTAAACAGGACGGATCTCATTCTAGCAACTTAATAACATACCAGAAAGCTTAACAGAAAAGGACAAACAAAACAAAACAAGCAAGTAAAAAAATATGTTAAGAAACAATCAAACTCAGGACTTAAAATCAATAAAATATAAAAAAGAACAATAAAAACAATTCATAAAACAAAGAGTTGGCTTTTTGAGACAATCAAAAAGATGAGCAAATTCTCCAAATTAGCTAAAAGGCAGCAAAAATATACAAATTAATAAGATCAGGATCCACAAGGAGGACATAACAGGTATACAGAAATCAAGAGAGTCATAAGGGCATACTTTAAAATTCTGTACTCCATCAAATTGGAAAATCTAAAATAATTGATATTATTATCTACATAAATACCACTTACCAAAATTAAGCCAAGATTACATAAGCAATTTAAACAGACCTATCACCCCTTCTAAAATCAAAACTGTCATTTAAAGTCTCCCAACCAGAAAGCACCCAGAGTCAGATGGTTCTTTTTAAAAATGTTAACAGACTTTCAAAGAAGAATTAAAGTCAATACTCCTCAAATTACTCCACATAAAAGAAACAGAAGGAACATTGCTCAAATCATTTTATGAGGACAGTTACCCTGATACCCAAATTACAAAAAGATCCAACAAAACAGAAAATTACAAATCACTTTCCTTTATGAACACAATGTAAAACTATGCAATAAAACACACCAAAATGATTATTCAGCATGATCAAGTATGCTTCATTCCGGTGATGCAGGGATATTTCAATAATGAAATAAGAAATGTTTTCAATGCGATCCACCTGAATAGCGCACTGAAAGGAAACAACCACATAATCATCTCTTTAGATGCACAACAGGCCTTTGACAAAACCCACCAACCCTTCATGATGAAAGCCCTAGAGAGACTAGGCATACAAAGGGCATACCTAAATAAAATGAAGGCCATTTACCACAAGCCCATAGTGAATACCAACTTAAATGAAAAGAAATACAAAGCAATTCAACTTAAATTAGCAACAAGAGAAGGTGCTCCACTCTCTTCTTGTCTATCCAAAATAGCACTGAAGTCTTAGCTATACTAATAAACTAAAGGAAATCAAAGAGATTCAAATAAGAATGGAAGAACTTAAGGTATCTTTATTTACAGATGATATGATAGTATATATAAGTGACACTTAAATTTCCACGAGGGAAATCCGAAAATTGATAAACAATTTTAGCAAAGTAGTTGGCTAAAAAAATTAACTCACAAAACTCAGTAGCATTCTTACACACAAATGACAGACTAAAGGAAAAAATCATGGAAACAGCACTTTTTACAATAGCTTCATATAATATCAAATACCTTGATGTAACTTTAACTAAGCAAGTGTAAGACTAGAATGACATAAACTTCAAGTCTTTGAAGAAACTGAAGAATATATCAGAAGATGGATAATTTTCCACACTCATGGCTGAGTAAGAATTAACATAGTAAAGCTGTCCATCCTATCAAAAGCAATCCCGATCAAGAATTCTCCCACAACTCGTCACAGGTATAGAAAGGAAAATTCTCAGTTTCTTGTGGAAACACACACAGACACAAAACAAAAACAAAACATAAAACAAAGCAAGAAGAAAAAACTTCAACAGTAAAATAACTGTGGAAGTTTTCGCCATTCCTGAACTCAAGTTATGCAACCAAACGATAGTGATAAAGGCAACCGGGAATTGGCATAAAACAGATTGATGAGGTAATCAAATTGAAGACACAGGCATAAATCCACACACCCATAGATGCATGATTTTTGAAAAAAAAAAGCTAGAAACAAATTGGAAACAAAATAGCATCGTGAACAAATGGTGCTAGGCAAACTGAATGACTCTGTGTAAAATAGATCTATAATGTAAATAGATCTATACTCATCACCCCACACAAAAATCTACCCCAAATGGATCAATGTTCACATAGAACTAGGTACACTAAAACCTGAAAGATGAGAAAATGGGGACTAAACATGAAATCATTGACACGGATGACTTCCTGAGCTTAACACCAATAGCTCGGGCGCAATGATCAACAATTAACAACTGGGATCTCATGACAATGAAAATCTTCTGCATGGCATAGGACACCATCATTTGGACAAGGTGGCTATCTACAGAACTTCATATTAGATAGAGGGTTAATATTCAAAATATGTTTAAAAGTTAAAAGAAATGTTCTCGAAAACCAAAGTTAGACAATTAAAAAACAGGATACAGACCTCAACAGAGAATTCTCAATAAAATAAACACAAATGGCTGGAAATTACTTAAAATTATTCAGCATTCTTAGCAAACTGCTACTGTTGAGGAGGATTCACAGTGGGTAAATGGAAATGGAGAGAAAGTTGAATTGGAGTGAGAGAATGAAGCCCGAAAAATCATAAGTAGTAAAGTGGACAGGTAAAAATGACAAAGAAAAGCAAACTAGCAAATCATGTGTATCTATGATGCAATGCTAAAGTCTACCAGTTTGGGGGAGATTGACTTGTGTTCACGAATGTCTTCCCATTGTTGGTTGAATGTTTTCTGTATACTCTGCAGTGGGATCAACTTTCATGTCTATCGCATTCATTCTCCTAATCAAATGATCTGCCCATAAAAAGCTAGCTTGATTACACCGTGAAAGCTCTCATTTAAAATAGTAATAAAATGTGGTTCCGTATGTATGTGGACTTTATGTATTTTTGGCAGAGAGACTGTTTCTCTCTAGAGACTATTTGAAGTAAATGTACTTAGAGTTATCTACTATAACATCTACAAGTAAAATGTAAGAGAGAAAGGTCAAGATAAATTCAGTATTTTCTAGCTAGTAGAATAATGTGGAAGATTTAAATCAACCACAATAAAATAATGATCTAGGTGAAGGGGGCAGCCAGGTAGTGTTTGAATGAGATAAATGTGTATCATATTGTTACTGCTGTTATTGTTACTACTATGTTATGTCAAACTGTTGCAACAATTTCAAATGAAATGAGTAATTTAGCTCACTAAAAATACTGTTACCTGTTGAATGTTTTTACTAATAGCATCATCATTATTTCGTGAAATGCTTCAATACCTGACGTTTAGGATCTTACAGATGTGAAAGGGTTAGTAAGATTTTAACTAACAAGTTCTTATTATGACAATTAAATAAGTATGACTATCTTTAGAAAGCTTAAAAATATCTATTCCACCTATTCTGTCTTTTAAAATATTACCTTTGTGTACATGAGCTATAACAAAAACTTAACTAAAGTTTGGGTAAATTCATAGTAAACAAACTTACTATTTTCTTTATAATACAGGCCTAGTATGAAAAGATATCAAGATTCTGAATCTTTACTATTGATATAAAATATATTTGTTTTAGTTAGAGATAAATGTGGTGTGTAAAATGGGTTAATATCATTAAATATACGTTTGTTATATTTCAAAATTATTTGTCCCACTTTAAAATGTCAAATTCTAAACTCAGTTTTAGAATAGTGTAGTAATTTACTCAGAAAGCTTGAATACCTGGTAAGGAGATTGACAATAAACAGTTGCATCAACTTCTCTGCTATTGTAAAATATCATCATAAGACAGAAAGTGTTACAGACCAAGATTTGTGAAATTTTAAATTTGATAAGATACAGCAAGGAGATTATAATCAAACTGACATGTTTTATAGTGGAAAATGAGTCCAAGAAAATGACTTATCTAAAGCTCATGATAAGTCAGTGTTAGAATCATCCTCTAACCCAAACTTCTGTACAATCTCGGCTTCATCTCCTAAGCCATATGGTAGGTTTTCCATAAGGCAGCCCCCCCCCCAAAAAAAATTGGCTCACTCTCAACTATTTTACTTGTTTTAGGGAAATTTTCACAAAACATTAAAATATGCTCACATTTTCTCTGAAATATTTTTTCTCCAAAATTCACCAGAAAGCCTCTGACCAAGTTCACCCCTAGACAGTGGTTTGCCCATATTACTGATAGTTGCATATTTCTAGAGAACCAGAACACTTGTCTCTCAAACTATATACCTACTGTGTGTCCTTAATAGTTAAAACATATAGTAATTGAATTCTGGGGACCACAAGGTATTAATCATAAATCAATGAAATATGTCAATATTGCTTAGAGAAAAGTATGCAGGCTAAATAGAACCAAGAATTTTTCTGTAAAATTTGAGTAGACACTAAAAGCCACCTCAAGTAAACTTGTATGAGAGAACAAGAATAATCAAACACAGAGGCACAGAATAGAAAGAACTGTGGAAAGGGAAACATCAATATATCATGCTATAATTCTTCAGAAAAATAGAAAATACTCTCTCTCTCTCTAGCTCTAGAAGAAAAAATTATGTCATATATGCAATATCATTTTCTAGAGATACTATCTATGACTAAGAACGAATTGATAAGCTAATGATTGCTCATATGCACAAAATCTCAGATTTAAGCTTCAGCCCTACATACATCTGGGCATGTGGAATATGACACATGCATTAATCCCATCACTGAAGAGGTAGAGTCACCATGGTTTCAGAAGCTAAAGATTAAACTCTGGTAAGCAGTGACTTTGTAGTCAACATGGGCTTACATGAGATTCTTCCATCTAATTATAAATAAATGAATAAATACTAAATTTGGAAAAATATCAATTTATGACAATATATTATGTTGGTGTTAGTGAAAATGTGAATATCTTATATTAACAATTGACTGCATTGCTGTTCTTTGTGCTATTGTTTATTTTACATTGCATTGGTAATTAAGGAAAAAAATCATATAGATTTCCAAATGTAAAATATCAAAGGTCACTCAATAGACCATTCTCCATAAGTTTCTTTTTTGTTACATTAATCACTGCACTATTAATAAGGACTTTTAGTGTAGCTGAGTAGGAGACAAAAATTAAAATGCTTTTGTTCAAAAAGGTGATTTTCAAGATGAAAAATAAAATAACCAAATAACATTTAGTAATTTCATTTTAGTTTAACATGAAAGGAGACCCCAACCTCAGAAAAAAATTGATATGATTAACTGAAATAGCTCAAGCATGTTACTCATCAGACTGACCTGTGTATAATTTTCCCCGGTTGCTTTTATCTAACTACAGCTGTGACACTATCTATTTTAAAGTGTTATTTTATGGATTAAATATGGAGCTGAGGGCAGAGCTTAGCAGGTAATACATCCTCAGGTTTTTGTTATTTTCACTTTACATTGTTCCTGTAGGATTTTGGTCAGTATTATACCTATAGACAATCATCCCGTGAAGATCCAAGATTAGCAATTAACAAGTGATCAAATCAATTGTTATTGTCAGATAAAAATTGGAAGATAGCAAATGTGTCTGTGATGAAATCATTATTATTGTTAAGTAGAATGGTCAGGAATACTTCTCTGATTCATGACTAAAAGATCTAAAAGATGCAATGAATAAGGAAGACTCATTCAGTTTTAATGTTGAGTCACAGCATGGTTACATTGACAATGTTATTTACAGTCCTAAAATTTCTTACTCCACAGTAAGTGAATTAAAGACAAGACCTACTGTCTTTTAGCATATCAATTATTCAAAGCTTATAGGTTCCTTTGGAACTGATAAGTGACATTCTTTTTGATCTATCACTAACTGTCACTAAACTGCATTAATGTGTATTTTGATGATTATTTGGTGGTGTTATGATCTGATTTTTTTTGTCTGCAGTTGATCTGGAGCACAAACAAATTCATCGGTGATCTGTAATGATAATCATATACCACTAAACAAGCTGAAGTTAATCCTAGCTAACAGTTATACATGGGTATTTGTTGTACACACATGCACAAGAACACACAAACATATGTTTTACTCATACATCACTTAGACTAGTGTCTGAAACATTGTAAGTGATATGTGTAAATTTAACAAACAGCACATGCACACACACACACACACACACACACACACGCGTGAAACATGTATTTTAATTTCATGAATCCAGTTGGCCCTCATTACATCCCTTTCATAAAAAATCACTACTCCTTTTGAGAAGTGTGGAAAGAAGAAACTAAACAGACAGTGTGTAAAAGAAGAAAGATCAGGCAGAGGTCCAAGTAGACTAACTTGTGAGCCTATGGAGAATACAAGGAATTTAATAAGAATTGCCATGGGCTGGGTATGCTGGCACAAATTCTTGGAATGTATGCTTCTGAAGGTAATTTGTCTCCATGGATCACATTTACAATAGTTACCTGATCACCAAGAGGCCCTGCCTGGCTAACAACCAGAATAGGCCCTGCTGATCCTTTGCCTGAGGACTTTGGCAGTCTCAAATGCTTCTGCGGTTAGTTGTGGTTATGTGGAATACATGTGCAGTAAATCACCTCTCTACCTCTCTCAAAATATATGACTTACAGCAATTAAAAATAAAATACAGTTGTGGAGGAATCCGACAAAATAGCAATTTAGAAAACTGTAATTTTGTTTAATAATTGAAGAAAAACCATATTAACAAATACAACATTTTTATGAATTAACCTATCACTGGATAATGCTGTTTCTTATCCAGTCAATGTAGGTCCTAATTGCAGTCACAATACCTTTGGGGATTCATGCAGAATTTGTCCAGCTAATTCTGAAACTGAGGTGAACTTATGTATATCAAATTATTCTCGAGATAAAAGATCTGTAAATATGGTCAGATATATTGCTCATTAAAAACTGAACTTATTAGAGAAATCTTTATCCATATGCACATTGCAAGGATACAAATACACTGGAAAATATTGACTAGTTTTAAATTTTTAACATAAAGCATTCATATGACTGTGAAATTCTACTTTAAAGTATTTATATTATAAATACAAACACATTTCCATGAGTGAATGTGCATAGAAATGTTATCCATAAAGCTATTGTGTTTTGCATATGGCTGGAAAATGATCCCTGAGGGCTGAGACAAAGTAATTATATAGCTGATCATGGGGCCCAGGGATGGGATTAATATACTTTGTGAGTGACATTTTTTAGATACCAAAATAGTTGAGTTGCTGAAAAAAAAGGAAACAATCCCCCTCCATTTTATTACCTTGCTGTTATTCTGTCATTCTCTCTCTCTCTCTCTCTCTCTCTCTCTCTCTCTCTCTCTCTCTCTCTCTCTCTCTTGCTCTCTCTCTCTGTCTCTCTCTCTCTCTTTCACTTTCTCTCCCTCTCTCTCTCTTGCCATCCACCATTCCATGATATAAACACAGAAGCATTTTGATGAGCTGAGAAGACTCCAGTGCCATGTTGTTGGACAAAAACTACTGTATACTCTATTATTTTTCTTTACGAATTTTCAAGTCTCACTTAACTTCTTTAACCAATGGAATGAGTAGCCCTAACCAATGAAATCAGCTAACCCTACAGGTTTATGTTTAATCATTTTAATATGTTTAACAAAGTACAATTACATTACTTTTTCTCCTCCATTACTACTACTCTCCCTTAAAACCCTCCTATGGCTCCACCATAAGTTGATAGACTCTCTCTCTCTCTCTCTCTCTCTCTCTCTCTCTCTCTCTCTCTCTCTCTCTCTGTGTGTGTGTGTGTGTGTGTGTGTGTGTGTATGAGTGTGTGTATGTGTGTGTGTGCTCATACACACACACACACACACACACACACACACACACGCACACACATACAACCTGGGTAAATTTGTGTTGCTTGACTTGTATTTAATTTCAAGGCTCAGCACTGTGTACTAGACAACCATGAAGGGGCTTATTCCTGGAAGAGGCTAATTCTTTCTCCCAACATCCTTTAGTTTTCTGTAGTTCTTTGTCTAGCACTGGTATCTTGTTAAATTTCCTCATTTCTATATTAATACGCTCTATGATATTGCCATTGCTCTTCTCATTTTTATACAGACTGCTGGGAGATGACCTTTCTGTTTGCTGTGAATACGCATTGCTCCCATTGGTTAATAATAAAAGCTGTTTGTCCTGTGGCAAGGCAGGATGAGGTTAAGTGGAACAATCAAACTGAGAACTCAGATGAAGAGGGATGAGTCAAAGGAAATGCCAGCCACCTGCCAGAGGCACAGATGTATTAGAGCACAGATAAATCCATGAGACATGGAAAAAATGTAGATTAACAGAAATGGGTTAATTTAAAAGTAAGAACTAGATACTAATAAGCCTGAGATGTTTGGCCAAGCATGTTATAATTAATATTAAGCTACTGAGTAATTATTTAAGAGTGATTGTAAGACAGGGTAGGACAGAAACACCTCCATTTATAATAGTCATTTCTAGAAAGGGCATTTCACAGTACTTTCGGGTGTTCTGCTTCTTACAATCTTTCTGACCTCTCTTCGTGGTATTCCTTGAGTCATTGATGAAGGGGTTGTGGTTTAGATGTGTCTATAGGGGTTGGGGTCTCCATGATCTATTGATATCTGTGTTATGTCCATCTATGGCTTCTGTGGTGATCTCCATTTTCTGTAAAGAAAGGCTTCAAGTCACATCATGAAATCATAGACCTTAAGAAGAAACTTCCCATCTCTCCTTCACTAGACCAGTGCAATTCCCAACTATATTCTAAATCGTAGGCTTACACCCATAGTTTAGTAAAACTACTACAATATTTCAAAAGAGGTAATACTCACATATCAAGTCCATTCATGCAATGAAATATTAATTATCAATGAAATGAATAAAGTTCTGCTAGGTGCTAAAAACTAGGATCAAATTCCAATACACTGTCCTAAGTGAAAGAAGACTATCACAAAAGGCTGCACATCATGGATCTATTTATGTGAAATGCAGAGATTAGAGGAAGATGATTTCTGATTTATTATGTAAGGAACAAGAGGTAAGGGGAAGCTGAAGTGTTGGGAAGTTATCACAAAAGATTATGTGATTCTATTATGATAAATGATGGTGTTATTAAAGTAATACTTTTACAATTTTAGTAACCAGATATTTTATTTGCTCTTTGATAATTTCATATAATATGTTTGGATCAAATTAAACTCACTTACCCAACAATTCTCAGATTTAACCCCTCTACACGGTTCAGCCAATTCTCTGTCTCCCTTTTCACTGTTTCTGTTATTTAAACCAATAGTGCCCAATTTGTGCTACTTTGGTAGTCTAGGTAGCTTGACCTTCCCCTGAAGGATGGTTGACTTACCAGAGACTACACATTTGAAGAAACCTGACTCTCTCTCTTACCATCACTATCAATTGCCAATAGATCCTACGTTGGGCATGGAAATTAGTGGATACCTCTCATCTCTAGGCAGGGATTTGGACTGGCCTAATTTTGTACAGGTATTATGGATACAGATATAATCACTTTGTGTATATATGTATAACTGCCCTTCTTGTTCAGAGGAAATAGTTTCCATGCAGTTATCTACTACACCCAGCTCTTAGAATTTTCCTGCCTCCATTTCTGAAATTATCCCTCAGCTTTGAATGTGTGATACAGATGTCCCATTTTAGAAAAGTTTTAGAAAAGTCCTGTTCTGTGTTTAATTTCAAGAGGGATATTATGGTAAAGCTTTCATGGGGGAGTGTCTGAACTTAAGAGGAAGCTATGGAACAGAAGTATGTGAAACACATGGAATGTTTTGAATTTTATTTTCACATAATACTTATCTTGACTAATTTCCTAAAACTATAATCTCTCATTCATTTGTTCATTCACTCATCCATGTCCTGAAAATAACTTTTTGAGAACTACTGAAAATGCTTGAAGATTTTTAAATTTGTCTGTAAAGTTCCTCTCTATTGGACATTTAAGACTTGATGTAGGTGGGTCTTCTATGTGTTGCCTTCATTGGTTAATTAATAAAGAAACTACTTGGCCTAATAGGTCAGAACATTGGTGGGTGGAGTAAACAGAACAGGATGCTGGGTAGAACGCAGTGAGACAGACACATTGAAGCTCCAGCCCAAAATGGACGTAGGTTAGAATCTCCACGGTAAGCCACTACCTCATGTGCTACACACATTAATAGAAATGGGTTAATCAAGATGTGAGAGTTAGCCAGTAAGAGGCTAGAGGTAATGGGCCAGGCAGTGTTTGAATGAATACAATTTGTGTGTTGTTATTTTGGGTATAAAGCTAGCCATGCGGGGGCCAGGCAGGATGAAAAGCAGGCCTGCTCGCCTTTTCACTACAAAGACTATATAACCAAACGAAGGAATTAAAGAAAGTTAAACAACTTGACCACAGAAATAACACAAATGGAAAAAAGGTCATATGTTTTAAATGAAAACAGTAGAGTGTAAAAATTAGTTTATTTAACAGATAATATTTAAAGTGATCTTTAATATATAAATATCATTTACAAATTTTTCCAAGAATATTATTGTGATTCAAAAAATTCTTGTCATTGCAGAGGGAAAAATATGAATAGTAATTATTGATTTATTAACAAATTTTCACTAAAGATTTGATTTATGCATATTTTTTGTGTTATTGGCATCAACGATGCCAATATGGAGCTGGGTACACCAACAATCAAATGTGCCATATAACTAATATATATGCATGCATTCATTATTCTGAATCACGAACACAGAAAAGAGTACTTGATTTTTTTTTATTCTTCTATATTTTGGCATTTTCCATTTTGCATCAATAGGAAAGTTTGTGTGTGTGCCATTGAGTTTAAGTAGTTCAAAGTAGTGATGCTTGCATGAGCATTTGCAGAAGATTACTGACTGTAACATGGAAACCTTCTCAGTAGATATGCTACTGAATGGGATGGCACTACAAACAAATCACTGCTGATATTGCTCAGAGAAGAATAAACATCTTTGCCCCTCCATTCTCATCCATTATGAAATACCTATAGACCCAATCTTTCTCTTTCAAAAGATTTATTTTTATTTATTTGTCATTAAATGACTCTGTATGAGTAAATGTCAGCTGTATACATGGTCAATAGAAGCTAAAAGAAACTGTTGGGTCTTCTTGTTTGGTGTGACAGGTGATTGTGAATCACCAGACATTGGTGGTCGATCACTCCATTCCAATGGGCCCAAACATGTATAGGTCTTAAATGTGGGTAACAGATGCTAAATTACTAAATTACTGTTTTAATGAAGTGATCATTTTCACATTTTTGGCTTTAAGTCCAATTAATATGTAGAAACAATGCATATTTATGATATAAGATACAGTGATCATGACATAGATATATACTATAAAATGATTACCATAAAAGTAAAAAAATCCATCAACTCACAAAATAATTTTTTTGCTAGTGATTATTTAATACTAACAACTTTAGATACAGAATTTCATGTTTTTCTTACACATTAAGCCATGCAATTATTTATTGTGTATATTTACATGTTAGGCATTTAAATATCAAGTAGAACTTTTTATTTATGTTTTATACTGACATTATATCAGCTATTTATAGAGTGTTGGGGTACCTTCAATAGCTCAGTGACTATTATAACATTAGTGAAGAGAATGTAGACATTTCAGGACATGCAAAGAATATTTGAAAAATACGATATAGAAAAACTATTATCTTGCAAAACTTCTTGGTAAGTAACTTCTTCCAAAATATTTAATTTCATACTTTGTGACCTAATTTCAAAATTTGCAGAGAGAGAGAAACAGACAGAAAAGCAAATAGTACTGTGAAATATATATTCAGGTAGAACTTACACTAGGTGATCATGATAAAATAAATTGTTCTTGGTAAGTACTGAAATAATTTTATATCATTAATTACCTACAGGGAAATACACAAGTCATTCCTAAGATGTTCAATGTCCAAAATTTGAAAATGCCTGTAATATTCCACTATTAACATTCTGTTAAATCAGTGACAAGTAGTTAATAATCCAGCAATTAAAAGACTGTCCAAAGAATCCATTAAAAAGAACAAAATAGGATCTATTTAAGTATACAGCTTGTTCCTAACTGCCACTGAAGGTAGGTATGACACTATCCAGATAGGTGCTAGACTAAGAAAGGAGAGTCCTGATAATTAAAAATTGTGGAAAATTTTAGTTCATTAATAATGAATAGCAACAAATTATAAACATTTATACATGACCCAGAGAAAACAAGTGTTAGAGCATTGCTTTTCTCAATTGTTGAGAGTTTTGGTAAATGTTTACTTAAATTGGGTAAAAAATAAATTCTTTTTCAGGGTTTGAAGCTAAGTCAATATGACAGAATAAAGTACACTTTTTTTCTTTCATAAAATTTTGGACAATTATTTGTTATTCAAATTACTGCACATCTCTTTCTAAGGTATACTGAATAATATTTGCTTGCATTTTTTCTGTTTGGATTGTTTGTGGATCTACAAATAAAGTAGAAGCTAATGTCATCAGAGGGACCTGTGGGGATATTCAAAGGTCAGTCACACATTTTGAATACCAACAAGGTATTTTATGTTTGAAAACAATAACCTGAAGCCGGGCGGTGGTGGGGAATGCCTTTAATCCCAGCACTCGGGAGGCAGAGGCAGGCGAATCTCTGTGAGTTCGAGGCCAGCCTGGTCTACAAGAGCTAGTTCCAGGACAGGCTCTAAAAAAAAAGCTGCAGAGAAACCCTGTCTCGAAAAACCAAAAAAGAAAAAAGAAAAAAAAAAAAAAAGAAAACAATAACCTGATGCCATGTAGCTTCCTATACCAAAGACCCTAGAACATAAGAGTAAACACACCAGCTCAACATGTCCATGCTCCATAAATTATGTTGGTGTTGTTTCCAGCAATGGGACATTGCTGTCAGTTTGTGGAGAGGAACCCATAGACTTGACAACAGCCTGGGTTGTTTGGGAAAGCCATGGAGCCCACTGGCCTAGCACTCTAGAGTTAAGCCAATGCAAGGACAGGAAGTTTCTTTTGGTTGCAAGAGGAGAGTTGGGACTTTTTCTTATTATTTTACAATTGTGTTCAGATTGCTTTCATATATGTATATACTTTAGCAAGTTTCTACCATATTAGTTTCTGATGCTATGATGCAAATATAGTTTAAATTTAGCTATTTTTCTCCATATGTCTTCTATTAACACTTTCTCCTTTCCCTTTCTCAACTTGACCTTTCTGGTCCAACCCAGCATTCATCCATATTTATCTATTCTGTTTCCCTTCCCTAAGGAGATCTATTGCTCCCTCAAGTCCAGAGGTTATGCTTCTTAATGTTGTGACCCTTTAATACAGTTCTTTATTTTATGGTGACTTCAACCATAAAATTATTTTCAATACTACTTTATAACCATAATTTTTCTACTGTTAGGATTGTAATGTAAATATCTGATATGCAACACCTGTGAAATAGTCATTCAACCCCAAAGAGATCTTGACCTACAGAATAGAAATACTACTCTAGTTCCTTACTCTATACCTATCTCAATGCTTCTACAAATGGTAGCTTGTTTATCATTAATCGCTAATATCCACAAAAAATGAAGCCATACCATATTTGTCTTCCTGGATCTGGGTTGCCTCATCACAGATGAGTTCTTCTAGTTCTATCCATTTGTCTGTTGATTGCATGGTGTCCTATTAACAGCTGTATAATACTCCACTGATAAATTGCCACCACATTTTCTTTATGTAGTCTTTGGTTGAAGGATATATAGATATATAGACAAGCAATGAACATGATTGAGCACTGTGGTAGGATGAAGAGTGTAATAGCAAGACCTTGAGGTAAATTGAATCCTGTATTCCTATAGAAACACTGGTTTCAGCTGGGCGGTGGTGGCGCACGCCTTTAATCCCAGCACTCGGGAGGCAGAGGCAGGCGGATCTCTGTGAGTTCAAGGCCAGCCTGGTCTACAAGAGCTAGTTCCAGAACAGGCTCTGAAAAAGCTGCAGAGAAACCCTGTCTCGAAAAACCAAAAACAAAAAAACAAAACAAAAAAAAAAACACTTGTTTCTATAGTATCTGTAGGAGATGGTATTTCCAACAGCAATGGAAAATAATTCCTCTTACAGATATCTTTGCCAGTGTATCCTACCAATCATAAACTCCAAGATAGGCACAAACTCTTAGTGTTCTAGCATACAAGATATGGTAGAGTATTGGCAGCACAAAGCTTTGAGAGTAACCAATCAATAACTGATTTAATTTAAGGACCACCCCATGAAATGGAACCCATATGTAATAATGCTTTTGTGACAAAGAACCAGAGATTAGATAGACTAGGAACCTAAGGTAAAAACCAATTAATACTGGTCCAAAAAGAAAAGAAAAAGAAAAGAAAAATAAAAAACAGTGAGAAAATGACTCCCAATTATATTCTGATATAGTCATAGATCAGTGTCTTCAGCCATCATCGGAGAAGCTTCCTCCTGCAGCAGAGGAAACAAATATAGATTCCTATACCCAGACATTACAAAGAACGAGAGACCTCGGAACACCCAGCCCTAAATTACATGTCTTCATCAAATCATATTGTTTAGTGCTCAGAAACACTAGAAAGAGTGTAAGAGTCAGATGGGATGGAGGTCTCTAAGATAACAAAGCCTCTAAGCCAACATAAGTAGTCAGCACTCTAGAGGTGGTAGAACCTGAATGAATGAATCCTCAAGATGAGGCACACTAAAATCTCATGCAACAGCCAACAACCTTATTTAGAGCATCAGACAATTGATACCCTGAGGGTTGAGGAATCACATGAGTAAACCTCTCATGAGTGCAAGCTGTATCACAGTTGTTTAAGAACAGATTACAAGGACAAGCTGTACCTGACAAAACACATTTTTGTTACAGATATAATAACATTTAATAGAATATCAACAATATAGCAATAATGAGGAATCTGAAGTAAACTCACTCCTATCTGCTATACATGGAAGAAGAAGAACAACAAATTCCAAGTACAGTTTCACGTTTTGAAGAGACTGAGGCCACAAGACTCTTGACTTGCTATCTTTGAGTTTTCTCATAAGCTCTCAGAAATGACTCCCTTCTTTGACTGTTTTCTTTTTTTAAAGATTGATTTATTTATTTATTTATTTATTTATTTATTTATTTATTATGTATACAGTGTTCTGTCTGCATGTATACCTACAGACAAGAAGAGGGTACCAGATCTCATAACAGATGGCTGTGAGCCACCATGTGGGTGCTGTGAATTGAACTCAGGACCTCTGGAAGAACACCCAGTGCTCTCAACCACTGAGCCATCTCTCCAGCCCTATTGGACTGTTTTCTGACCATGAACAATGCTCATATGAACTCATGGAGAGTGACATGGCATGTACAACTTCACAGGTCTTCCTGAAGTCTTCTGCAGATGTATAATTATCACCATCTGGGGTGTCACTATCCAGGCAGCACAGGGATCTGAAAGAATTTATGGCATCAGCATATACTAGACTTTTCTATCTGAGCGGTTTAGAAAAAAAGACATGCACACACTCTTCTTGATGGTTTCCTTCTTCATTCTTCTGTATTCTTTCCTTCTTCTTTCATTGTTAGTTTAAAAAAAGGCTCTCCAAAATGAAACTCTTAGGCCTATGTGACAGCAGGAATTTCCAGACTCTTCTGATGGACAAAACTGGACAAGACTTGGGCTTTGAGTGAATTTGGACCCCAAACAACCATAAACATTCATATTTATTGTTACACGAAGTATTTCCTCATACCAAAGTCTCTACCCTTGATTTAAATGCCTTACTAAAGGAGAACATCATATGTCTGCATGACTCTCATCTTTTATTATTTATTGTTTGTGAAATGCAATAATATAAGAAGCTCAGGAGTGCTTGAGATGTCTTATGACCAACATCATGGGAAGGCTGCAAGGCCCACTCAGGAAAACAATAATTGTTTTCCACAGGGATTCTTCAAGGTCAAGATGCTTATAAAAGAGTGGAGAAAGAGAAAATATCATCAGAATATAATTTTTGAGAAAATAATCTATTTTCAATAAAAGAAAAAAACAAGATAATTAAAAACTACACACTTATGGGTACTAATTTTGTTTCTTAATACATTATGCTGGCTATTAAGATTGGTGTAGTGAAATTATCTTTAAACTTCAGCCAGTTTAAATGATTTGATAATTGCAACATGTGAAATATTTCTTTAAAGATCTGTGATGTTATGAACTTAAACAATTTTATTTATATGATGAATAAACTACCTTTCCTAAAAAGTTGTTTTTTTCCAAAAACAATAATAAGTGGGACAGAAACAAACATTGATGTTCAGCCTGTCATTCCAAGCTCATAGAAATTTAAATAAAAACAATATTACTGAGTAAAATATTTTAAGAAACAAAAAACTTCTTAAAAAACTTGAATTGTCTTACCAAAACTTAAATTGTCTTACCAGTTTACATGTAAATGGCAAAATCACAAGTTCCAAAAAAATCCCTTCCTTATTGTTAAATTACTTTGAGAGAAGCTTTCTTTCCAGATGTGTGAAGAATTACTACAATTACCCATTTCACACAGTTCATGTCTAAATGCAGCAAGATAATGGAAAAAGGCACAGTTAAATTGGATCACAGAGAAGTCTACAGTGATTTTCATAGACTGGCATGGATTATTACCTTGTATTATGTAGCTATGGCCATCCATATAGAAGGAAATAATGCTAGCTAGTCTATCAGCCTATTGGATCACTCACCAAATGCTGATGCATGTTTAGATGTTGGATATTAGTGTGGTGTCTCCTTAGGAAATAGTATCCCAAACACACCTTCAGTGCTAACCTCACTTATTTTGATGTTATTTTTTTTTTGTCTCAATGGATGGTACTTAAAACAGCAGGGGTTTATAACTCTGCAATCTACTGTTAGTTTTATTTTTAGATTCTTTTTTGTTATTTTATTTTAAAAATAACTTTTCTCATTTTGCATGCCAAATCCTACTGCTTTCCCTCCTCCTGTTCCCTTTACCTTCTCTCCTTTACCACTTCCCATCTACTTCTCAGAGAGGGTAAGGCTTCCCATGGGAAGCCAACAAAGTCTAGCACATTGCTTTGAGGGAGGATCAAGGCCCTCCCCACTATATTCAGGCTGAGCAAGGAATCCCTCCAGAGAGAATGGGTTCCAAAAAGACAGATCAAGCTCTAAGGATAAATCCTGTTCCCACCGCTAGTGGCCCCACAGTCAGTCCCAGACATACAACTGTCACCAGATTCAGAGGGTCTAGTTTGGTCCTATACTGGTTCCCTCAAGTCAGGATGGAACTGATAAACTGTTTCAGTAGGTATCCCCATCATGGTATTAACCTGTTTGCTTGTATTCTAACTCCCCTCTATCTTTGACTAGACTTTGAGAGCTCAACCCTGTGCTCCACTGTGGATTTCAGCATCTGTTCCATCATTTGCTAGATGTAGGCTCTATAACTTTTAAGATAGTCATTCAAGATCAGGTAGGTACCCTATCCACTATTGCTTAGTGTCTTAGTGTCTTAGCTGGGGTCCTGCTTGTGGATTCCTGGGAATTTCTCTAGTGCCAGTTTTCTTGCTATCCAATAATAACTCTGTCAATCAAGATAACTGTTTCCTTGCTCTCCATCTCTATCTTTCCCCCACCTTGATCCTCCCATGCCCTCAGTTTTCCTCTCTCTTCTCTTCTCTTCTCTTCTCTTCTCTTCTCTTCTCTTCTCTTCTCTTCCCTTCTCTTCTCTTCTCCCCCCTGCACTTTCTGCATTCCCTTCTCCCAGAAGCCTCTTGCTAACAATTTTCTCAGGACATTTTGTCAATTTTCTCTTCCAAGGAGATCTATGTATGTTTCTCTTAGGGTTCTCTTTGTTACTTAGTTTTTCTGCATTCTAGACTATAGGCTCCTTATTCTTCACTTTAGAGTTAGTATTCCCCTATCAGTGGATACATTCCATGCTCATCTTTCTGGGTTGGGGTTACCTCACTCAGAATGTTTTCTTCTAGTTTTATTCATTTTCATGCAAATTTCAAGATGTCTTTTTTTTCTGAGTAGTGGTGTAGTACAATTGTGTATTCTGTCGATTATGTTTTAAATAAACACTGATTGGCCAGTATCCAGGCAGGAATATAGGCAGGATAGCCATACAGGAAGTAGAGGCAGGACAATTAGAATAGAAGTATTCTGGAAGAAGGAAGACCATTCCTCCACAGTCCTGTCTAGACACCAAAGAAGGAAGATGTGACCTGCCTCGCTGAAAAAGGTACTGAGCCATGTGGCTAACACAGATAAGAATAATGGGCTAATATAAGTTATAAGAGTTAATAAGAAGCCTGAGCTAGTAGACCAATCAATTTATAACTAATGTAGACTCTCTGTGTAATTTTCTTTGGGACTTGGCAATTGCAGGAACCAGACAGGACAAAAACCCCCAACAAGCAGGCCCTCATAATACAAAGTAGTACTCTATTGTGTAAATATAACTCATTTTCTTTTTCTAATTTTTGGTTGAGTAGCATCTAGGTTGTTTCCAGGTTCTGGCTATTACAAATAATGCTGCTATTAACATAGTTGTACAAATGTCCTTGCAGTATGTTTGAGCATCCTTTGGGTACATTCCAAGAGTGGTCTTGCTGAATCCTGAGGTTGGTTGATTCCCAATTTTCTGAGAAACCACCATACTGCTTTCCAGAGTGGTTGTACAAGCTTGCATTCCTACCACAATGGAGGAGTATTCCCCTTACTCCACATCCTCTTCAGCATAAACCATCATTGGTGTTTTTGATCTTAGTCATTCTGACAGGTTTAGGATGGTATCTCAGAGTTGTTTTGAGAAATGACACAGACATTAAAGGCTACCCTCACAACCAAAAATATAAGATTTTTAGATTCCTAAAAATATTCAAACTAAATAACACTTATGTGGTATGAGGGCTATCTACTCTCAAACTTCTAGTTTAGTTGTGGATTTACAGAATCTGATCTCTTGCCAGTCTGCAGATATATCCTAAGTGGAAACTCCCACATAAAAAAATAGGTGATCAGTTTTGTGAGGTCTGATTTATTATCTATCAATCTTAGTGTCTGTGCTACTGGTTTTCTATTCAGAAACTTGTTTCCTATGCCAGTGTTTTCAAGGCAGTTTCCCACTTTCTCTTCTAAAGAACTTCAGTTTAACAGGACTTATGTTGCTGTCTTTGATGACCTTGAATTTGAGTTTTGTGCATGGTGATAGATATAGATCTATTTGTATTCTTCTACATGATGATATCAAGTTATGCCATCACTGTTTGAATTTTCTTGTCAAAATCAGGTGTTCATAGCTTGTGGATTTATATCTCTTTCTTCGGTTTGATTCCATTGTTCCACCTGTCTGTTTTTATGCCAATACCAATTTGTTTTTATTGCTATAGCTCTGTAGTAGAGCTTGAAGTCATAAAACCAACCAAACTGAACCTCATAAAAGAGAAAATGAGAAGTACCACTTGAACACATCTGCACAGGAGACCACTTCTTAGATATAACCCCAATAGCACAGACTATGAGAGCAAAAATTAATAAATGGTATCTCTTGAAACTGAGAAGCTTCTGTAATGCAAAGGCCATGGTCAAAAAGGCAAAACAACAGCCTACAGATTGGGAAAAGATGTTCACCAACCCGATATTGGACAGAGAACTAAACTCTAATCTCCAAAATACAAAGAACTCAAGAAATTTGACATCAAAAGTAAAAACAATCCAATAAAAATAGAGTACAGACAAAAACAGAGAACTCTCAACAGAAGACTTTTGAATGGCTTAAAGACACTTAAGGAAATACTCAACATCCTTAGATATCAGAGAAATACAAATCAAAACAATTCTGAGAGTCCATCTTACACCAGTCAGAATGACCAGCATCAAAAACACTGATGACATTTTCTGCTGGAGAGGATAAGGGTTAAAAGGAACACTCCATCATTCCTGGTAAGAATAGAAACTTGTACAGCCACTTTGGAAATCAGTATGGCAATTTCTAAGAAAATTAAGAAGCAATCTACCTCAAGACCCAGCAGTTCCACTTTTTTATACATACCCAAAGGATGCTCATTCATACCACAAGGATATGTACTCAACTATGCTCTTAACAGCCTCATTTGTAATAATCAGAACCTGGAAACAACCTGATGTCCCTCAACCAAAGAATACATAAAGAAAATGTTGTACATTTACACAATGGAGTACTACTCAGTGATTAAAAAAAGAATGACATCTTGAAATTGGCAGGCAAGTGGATGAATCTAAAAAACACAATATTAAGTGAGGTAATCCAGACACAGAAAGACAAATATAATATCTACTCACTCATAAAAGACTCTTAGACATAAGGCACAAAAAACCAGCCTACAATCCACAACAACAGAAAACCTAGTCAACAAAGAGGACCCTAAGAGAGACATGCATGGATCTACATAAGAAAGAGAAAAAGACAAGGTCTCCTGAGTAAACTGATAGCATGGAGGTCATGAGTAAAGGTAGAAGATGACGGTGGAAAAAGGGAGGAGAGTTTGAAAGAATAAATAGTGCAATAAAAATAATAAAAGAATTTAAAAATAAAATCAGAATTGGTGATACCTCTGGCTGTTCTTTTATAGTACAGTATTGTTTTTAGCTACCATGGGATTTTGTTTTCTCATTTGAAGTTGCTTATTGTTTTAAAAGGTCTGTAAAGAATTGTTTTGGAATTTTGATTGAGATGGCATTGAATACATAGACTGGGGTAAAATAGCTATTATTACTATGTTAATCCTACTGATCCATGAGCATGGGAGATATTTTCACCTTCTATTATCTTTTCCAATTTCTCACTTTCTGCAAAGCAAAGGACACTATCAATAGGGAAAAACCACAACTCACAAAAAAGATCTCCTTTCCCACATTGACAGAGGGTTAATTCCTAGAATTTATTAGGGACTCAATAAACTAGCCATAAAAAATAGTTCAATTAAAAATGGAGTAAACTATTTGTGGCTATCATGAAAGGTGATGTTTCTCTGATTTCTCTCTCTGCTTCTTTATTCTCTGTGTATAGGAGGGCAACTGATTTTTGGAGTTGATCTTTTATCCATCCTGCTACATTGCTAAAGGTGTTTATCAGCTGTAGGAGTTCTTTGGTAGAGTTTTTGGGGTCGCTTATGTACACTATCATGTCATCTGCAAATAACGAAAGTTTGACTTCTTCCTTTCCAATTTGAATCCCCTTGATCCCCTTATGCTGTCTTATTTCCATTGCTAAAACATCAAGCACTATATTGAAGAGGATATTGTTAAAAACAATGATATCAGGGAATTTAAAGGAAAATAGATGGAACTAGAAAAAAATGATCCCCAATGAGGTAACCCAAACCAGTGAGAGAAGCATGGTATGTACTCACTCATAAGTGGATATTACTTGTAAGGTAAATGACAACTTTGCTGCAGACGACAGACTCAGAGAGGCTAGGTAACAAGAAGGGACCAAGAGAGGACACGTTGATCTTGCTGGCAAGGTAAAGTAGAAGAGACCTCATGGATGGTCTGAAACCAGGTAGGGTTGAGAACATGAGGGATCAAGTTCCCAGTAGACAGAGTGGGAGAGTGCTGAAAGAAATTACTGGAAAAGGGAGGCATTTCTAGGTCAGGTGAAATCTGGTGCAAGGGAAACTCCAAGTACTCTATAAGGATATTTCCACTTTAAACTTCTAGCAATACCACATATATAACCTTGGACCATACAAGACTTAAAGTGGAGGGTATTGGACACCATCCCCACCACACAACCTTTGACCCACAGTATGTCCTGCTTATGGGATATGCTAGCACAAAGGTGGTATAGAAATTGTGGAGTGGCCAAGCAATGACTGCTCCAGTCTGACAACCATGTTACAAGAGTGATCATACCCCTGATACTCCCTGGAGTACCAGGACCAAGAGGCTAGATAGCCCAGAGAACCAAACATGATTGCCAAAAAAAAAACCTCAATGTAGTGATTCCTAACGATATTCTCCTTTGCTCACAGTTTGATAACTACCCAAGTTGCCATCAAAGAACCTTCATCCAGAAACTGATGGAAACTGATACAGAGACCCGTAATCAAACACTAGGCAGAAATCAGAGAATC
This sequence comes from Arvicola amphibius, assembly GCF_903992535.2. Taxonomy (NCBI): domain Eukaryota; kingdom Metazoa; phylum Chordata; class Mammalia; order Rodentia; family Cricetidae; genus Arvicola; species Arvicola amphibius. Next base: position 86,783,424 of record NC_052053.1, read on the forward strand.
CTGCTCTAGAGAGGGAGCAAGAATTGCAGTAGACAAGGGCTTCAAGGACTTCACAAGAAAACCAACAGAAATAACTAACATTGGCTCATGGGTGCTCTTAGAGCCTGAACCAGCAACTAGGGAGCCTGCATGGGGTGACCTGGGCCTTTTGCATATATGTGACACTACTGTAGCTTGGTCTATTTGTGGACTTGCTAATAATGGAAGTGGGGCTGTCCCAAATAAACCTATTCCTCATGCAGGGTTGCATTGCCCAGACTTAATAACAAGGGAGTGGTGCTAAATCTTTCTAGAAATTGATAGGCCATGCTTTGTTAATATCCATTGGAGACCTACCCCTTTCTTAATAAAAAACAGAGGTAGGATAGAAGAGAGATGGAGGCAGGACTGGGAGCTGGGAGGAGAAGATGAAGGGGAAAATGTGGTCTGAATGTAAAATAAATAAATTTATAAAATAATAAAAAATATGTGACCTTTAAATCTTTACATGTTTTTGCAAGGATCATTTAGAGGCTACCTTCCTAATTCCCATGACCACACACTTTTTCCTTCATTAATCCTGTGAATTCCATTTCTCTATCTGTTGTTTTAAATCATGATTTATGAAATTACTTTTTGTACCTGTGTCATGTGGGGTTTCTCCTTTTGCATCTTTATTTTTATTAGTTTAGAAAGAACAGGACACTTTTTAAAACCTTTGTTTTAGTTGCTTCTCCCCTCTGCTACTTCTCTCCATCACACATTATCCTTCTGTGCATTCACGATGGCAATATTTTTTCCAGTGTCAAGTCACACCTGACCTCCCCATTTTTCTCAACACTTGATTGTTTACCTCTTGTGGTCTATCTAGTTTCGTAGTTTATACTCATTCTTAGAAATCCTTATCTACATCAATACAGATATTAAAATTTAGAATCCCCATATGAAAGTGGATATGTAATTTTTGTCTTTTATAGATTGTGTTACCTCATATAATATTTTCCAAGTCCATGAATTTCTCTGTAAGCTCCATAGTTCATTCATAAAAACTCAGTAAAATTCTAATGTAAAAAAGTTCACATTTTCATTATCAATTTTTGTGCTTCTGGAAATTTTGCTATAATTCTGTCATTTTTCCCTTCCTTTCCCCTCCTAAAATTCCCCCATATAACCTTGCTATTTTCTTTTAAATCCATGTCCCTCTCTTTCATTAATTGTTGAACACACACACATACACACATACACCCCTTACAATTTAAATACCCCCATTTTATATGAATTATGAGTACAACACATTCAGTCTGTTTTTTAGGGAATTATTTTATTCATTTTGTTGGACATTTAGACTGGCTTCTATTTCTTATTTTTCAAAATTACAGCAATAATCACACACACTAAATTTCTATGCAACATATACACTCACATACATACATATATATATACATGTATTTATCTCTATACATACATATGTGCTTGGAATACTATGTTGCTTAAAATAATGTTTGAATATAATTAATAAATGTTCTCTATGTAACGTATTTATGTTGAATTGTTGAAAATAGCAGTATATAAAGTTTTGTCACACAATCATTAGCCTATAAATTTGGTTTTAAGAATCTAGGTAAAAATTTTGGAAAGTTGGTGTCCTCTTATAATCCCAGTTCTGGGCTACAAAGACCAGAGGATCCATGGTATTTCTTGGGCATCCGAGAAAACTTGATGAGTTGCTCATAAGTAGGAATTCTATTTCAAACAAAAATTATTGGTACAAACCTTAGGAAAGACAAAGGAAGTACTCACCTCATCTCCACAAGCACATGTACATGTATAAATGCAGACTCCCTACACAACTGCACATCCACATACACACAAATATATACATTGATGCAAAGGGTATCTCTATTGTCAAACAGTGTTGATAATATTAATGCAAACACCATTATTTCTTTTGTTATGGTCTTGCATTTAAAATAGAACAAAAAGACATAGAAAACAATAATAACAAGTTTCTCAAGAATATATGAACCTTGATACATGCACACTGGAAGATATTTCAATGCTTATTTTAAATTTTTGCATTACAATTAATTATGAGCATTTAACTATTTCTTTTTTACCTGAGTGATACAGCATAATTTTTCATGATGTTGCAAAATGTAGAGGAGTTACCAAGAAAAAAATTCTGAGAAAATCATTGAATACAGTCTCCTCTATCATACTTTATGAGCATATTCTTGGAGATGAAAGTTAATTGGAGTACACATTTACAGAGATTACAATTAACCTTTTCCAAGGCATTTTCTTGTCTCTCATACACTGAACAACAAAATATCACTCATGTATGGTGTCACATGGCTTTAATCCTAGGACAGTGGGGTCTGAAACAAATTTCAGATTGTCTGAGCTGCGTAGAAGATATTTTCTCACAAACCACAGGCAAAAGTAGAATTATTAAGTTCATAAGAGCCTAAGAAATCCAGGTCCCCTCAAAGAGGTGCAGGACTTGGCAAATATGTTGCTGATAAGTCAAAATCAACTGACCAAATATGAATTTAAAAAAGGTTTTGAGTTGGTGAAATGTCTAGATTATCAAGATGAGCTCCATTGAGTCCTAAATTTCCTTTTGTCTGACAGGTGGGTGAATCAGTGTAGTGTCATAATGGGCTGAATAGTACATGAGCCAGACGCTGGAGTGATACAGGGAAATGGCCTCAGTCTAAGAACTGTCAGTGAATGCCATCAGTTAAGGAAACAGAAAAGTTTTTCCTAGAATGTCTAGAAGATACTCATACTGCCAGACCCTTTGATAATGATTTTGTATTCCTGATGTCCAAAACTCAGAGAGAGAAAAAATGGATATACCTTATATTCATGATATTTGTGGCACATTATAACAAGAGATATGGAAAACTAATATGCAAATGTAAAAAATTCATTTCAAAGGGGAATGTGCAGAAATGAAAAACAAAACATAACCAGTCTGTGTGATATTTCCTTTCTCCTTTAAAAAAAAGTGAAAAAACGATAATAAAACTTACCTATATTCACAATATTAAACATCCTACTGCAATGAAAAGTAATGCTCTTGGTTCATTTCACTTTTCCCTCCAAATATCCTCTCAATGCTGGTTAATTCTAATGGGTCGATCTAATTAATGCTTTTACAGTCCAGAAATACTAAAGTTTTGACATAATTTCATGACTACCATTTCAGACAATATAGCATCATAAAATTGGTGCCATTTAATATCAAGAACATAAAAATTAAAAATTGTTCCTCATAGAACTTAGAATGTAAAGAGCATGAACTAAAACAGGAAATGGAGTCTGGAAATCAGGAAATGTGCATTCTTCTTTATCTTTTTACCCACAAATAATTGTAACAAAATAAACAATTCACTGGATCACATATACAAATCTGAAATCTTAAGCTAAAATTTCTTATTTTTAATGTAAAAATTCATCTTCTTTATTGAAGACTTTTACATATTAGACTTTCAATAGTCAAATAATTTTCTTCCTAATACATTAAAAACATTGAAATTTTTGAAAAACAAAATCTATTTTAATTAAAAATACATAAAAAGTATAGGTGATTCAGAAATCCAATCTCTCTAAGATGGATAGTTTGATCGATAGATGATAGATAGATAGATAGATAGATAGATAGATAGATAGATAGATAGATAGATAGAAAGAAGGGCTTTGTGAAACAGGCTTTCTCTGTAAATTTGGAACCTGTCATGAAACTTACTCTGTAAACATGCTGGACTTCAGCTCATAGAGATCCACCTGTTTCTGCCCTCTGAGTGCTGGGATGAAAGGCATGCACCACCACAGCCCAGCTCCAAATCATATTTTTATTGAGAATGTTTTTATTTAATGTATTCTGATCAAAATTTCTCAGATTCTCCTCACTTACCCATCCATTAAATTTTATACCTTACTTTTCTCTTTAGAATATAAGCAGGCAGATCAAATTTTTGAAAAGTATAAAATAACATAAAGTGCAGCCATTAGAGAGACACTCTATAAGGTCTGAGTGGTCTAAATCTCTCATTCTCACTATCTTCTCTGTTCAGTTATTGGTCCCTGTGTTAATCCCACACCTCGCCCAAGTTTCCAATTTTTGCCCGGCAATCTTGACTACTTTCAATATCCAGGAGGAAAACTATCTGTTTTGCTTTGGGTTCACCTTCTTATTTATCTTCTCTAGCTTCACTGGCGATGGATGGAAATAGAGACAGAGCCACACATTGGTGCACCGGACTGAGCACCCAAGGTCCAAATGAGGAGCAGAAGGAGGGAGAACATGAGCAAGGAAGTCAGGAATGCGAGGGGTGCTACCACCCACCGAGATGGTGGGGCTGATCTAATGGGAGCTCACCAAGGCCAGCTGGACTGGGACTGAAAAAGCACGGAATAAAACCGGACTCGCTGAACATGGCGGACAATGAGGGCTGCTGAGAAGCCAAGGACAATGGCACTGGATTTGGATCCTACTACACATACTGGCTTTGGTGGGGGGGGGAGGGTCTAGCCTGTTTGGATGCTCACCTTCCTAGACCTGGACTGATGGGGGAGGAACTTGGACTTCCCGCAGAGCAGGGAACCCTTACTGCTCTTTGGATAGGAGAGGGAGAGGGAGTGGAGGGGGCAGGGGGAGAGAAATGGGAGGCGGGGAGGAGGCAGAAATTTTTAATAAACTAAAAAAATAAATAAATTATAAAAAATTTTCCTATAGTATTAGTACTAATAATGTATCGTTATAGAAAATCTCCACATGAATGACTTTTATAAGTTTTCAAAAATTGGCACAACATCTATTAAAGGTATGACTGTTTCCTGCCTATTGAAATTCATTCCCATTCCCTGCTGACAATCATGTCTGTGATTACACACCATAGGCAAAAAGACAATTCTCATTCCAACAGCTCCTGTTGCCTCGGGTCTTTCATCTCTAACATCAGCAAAGACATGATCTTGTCTCTGTGCTTTAGGTAGATTATTTCAAAACACTGTACTCCATTGCCATCATAAAAGAAAGAATGCATTTCTCACTCTGAACAGGCATAAGTTGTGAAAAGAAAACTGAAAGAGTAGTAGCCACACTTGGCCAATCTGTTTTTTTTTCCTACACTTGATAAACCCTAACTAACTCAAAAGAAAGGCCATGTAGAATCAAATCATCCAGCATCTCTAAAACATCTTCATTTGAGACTGTGTGATCTCACTCACCTACCCTGAGAGACAAAGTACTCTTTTCTGAGGAAAGGTATGTGCCTAGAGTTTGCAGGTTTGTTTTAAAAATAAAATAACTTATGCAAAAGATATTCAAATATGCACACAAATAAAGCAATAAAGTTGATAATTGTATCAGTGTGATTGAACTGAGAATCTTCAATATTGAGAAAAGTCCTTTACTGTTTAGATAAAATATAGGTGGAAATAGATATTCCATTATTTTATCAATTATGGTTAACACTTTGCTTGTTGTTTATACAGAAAAAGGTCAGAGAGTTAAGGGAAAGTGATACTTTCATTTTTTAACACAGTCAGGCAGTGTTTCTATTTAATTGATAGGTTTAAAAAAAATAGGCTCCAGTTTCAGCTGGTCACTATGTAACTGAGAAGTCCCTTTTTCACATCTGCATAATCCCTGTGTGTTTTGGGTATCACTGGTGGAAGTACAGTTAGGTGAATTGAACTGTCCCCTAGGGAACTGTTCAACAAGAGAAGTTTTTAAAAAGCAGACATTTTAAGTGAAAGAAATAAGCTTTGGGAAAATGTGTAGGTAGGAACAGTATTAAAAGACATTAAGCCTACCTCCACCATTATAAAATTCAACTTACATTCAGGTCAGATGCCAAGGAAATCTACACTCAATGTTTGTCCACAAGAATTCTCTACGTGGCATGGGCATTGTATTGGTGTCAGCCTAAAATCCCTTCCCCATTCACAACAGTCTCCTTCTCAAATTCCTTTTAACATTCACCCTGCAGAAGACAGATGGATAATTTATGAACTTAGTATCGCTAAGGCTGCCTTTGAATTTAAGTCACATTAAATTTCTCTCAAACACAAACATCAGGGTACCAAAGAGGGATCATTATTTCCAAAGACCACACCCGAACTCCACGAGTATTCTCCTCCTCCTTCACTACTGCTTAACAATTTCTCTAAGCACAAGTCAGTTTCTATAGAAATCTAAAGTTGAAATTTCTACAAGGGAAATAAATGTTGGTTCCTGAAACAAAGGAAATCAGGCCAGATGGAGTAAATGTCACAAGTAAGTACGCGCTGGTTATAAAAATTTTAAGGCTGTGTTGCTAAAATTGAGATAATGGCCCATAGAAGAAATGAGTGTAACCATGCTTTATTTAGTTTGACATTTAGTTTTTTGTGAAGTGATTTGATGTTGCGCAGCCTAAAAATGTTGTGCAATGTATTTGATATTTATGTAGCAATTTATATTTGTTAAAATCTTCTAGGACATTTATTGCTTTATGATTCATACTCCCAAGTGCACAACCTACTTCTTACATATTGAGGGAGAACTTTGGAAATTGATCTTCTTTTCAGGCATAATATGTTGACAAGTAATAAATTGTTGCAGGATTAAACACCCAATATGTTCTATAACTTGTCAAAGTTCAATACAAATTAGCCCAAGTCTAAAAGCAAGACTACCATTCATAGATATGTCTATTTTATGCTTGCATTATATCCAAGCGCCCTTATTTATGGTCAGCTTCAACTACACTGAATTGGTAGGCACCCCTGGCTATATCTATGAGAAACTAAGCCAAGTAAATTCCCAGATTTCTCTATGAGGTATTGTAGTCACAGCAATGAGAACTGATTAATACATGTTCAAATAACCACACATGTTTCCACAACTTGTATTTCCAAAATTCATAAATTAGGATTTTAAAAAACCCAGAAACTTCAATATTCAATATATTATAATTTTTAGATTTATTTGTACTGGTTAAAGTAGCATCAGTGACTGTGGATAATAAGGTACCTAAGTTTCAAGAATATGTGTTAATTTTACTGATTCATTTCACAGTTGTTCATCTGAAATGTTTAATACTTGATCAGTGTAGTGCCCAAACAAGGATATTGAGATACATGAATGAGTTTGACACTCTGTGTCTCTCTTTGTGTTCTATAAAAATCTGTTTTTAAGAAATCAGGCAAATTACCCAAGAGCATCCTGGATGTGGCACTTGTTTGCAATGCCACTAGAACAAAAATATTTCACTCTTTATAAATTTTAAATAAGACAGCAAATTAATTTGAATGCGTTATTTTGTGGTTTAGTTATACTAACTTAAAGTTTTAAGTTAAATATTTAAAACTTTCTACTATTTAATATTCTATCTGGTTAAATAAGCAGATATTAAATTCCCAAACTGCAAAAATTGTGATTTTTACTTTGTTGCATTCAAATAATACTTCATATATAATAATTGTCAATAACATATTGAGTAATGAATGTTTCCTTCTTTTAAGCAGAAGACATGAGAGATAAACTTTTTTCTTTCCTCATATAATACATCACAACTACAGTTTCCCCTCACTTCTCCCTCCCCAGTCTCTCCCCACACCTCCTCTTTTCCCTAGGGGGTGGATTTGGGGAAACAAATCCACCTGTTAGAAAAGACTTGACCTCCTAGGGAAATTAACCGAACATGGCATAACAAGCGACAATAAGATCGAGCACAAATCTTCACATCAATGCTGGAAGAGTCAAATCAATAGGAAAACAGGGTACCATTATTTGGCAAAAGAGAAGAGGGTAGTGGTGGAATAGGGAAACAAATCTAGGGCAACTCAATGGCAGGCTGGTCATTGGTCATTCCCCTGTTCTTCTGACTGGTGTGGCCTGCACCTGTACTCTAACTGGTGTAAGAAGAAATCATTTTTAAGGAAACCTTCAACAGTGTTGTTCACTGCAATTTTTTATTCCAATCTGTTGTTTAATTTTTTGTTCTTATACAGTGGGGATAGTATTTTGTGTCTCACGGAGTAATCATTTTAGAATCAATTAAACAAATAGAGCAAAAGCCTTCAACAATGATTCACTTACTTGCATAACATCTTTCAATCAATAATGATGCTTCAAACATTGAAATTTCTGTCACTGATAATTAGGTGACCTCTGAATCTCTAACTTATAATTGCTGCAAATGGGCACTGAAAATTGTCACATATATACCTCTCTGCAAAAGGTTGGATGCTTTGTCTATATAATATACTCATTTCCAGAAACTGAGCATTTAAGTTTTCTGCCAGTGTACAGTGGACTGTGTACATGTCCAGCTATGAATACTATAACAGGAAGTGAAGGACTCTTTTGGGTTTCAGAACATTGCAGAATCCAGATGGTTTAGCATGTAATCATTTAAAAAAATGTCCATAACTTAGATTAGTCTTTCTGCCTTATACACAGAGAAGCAGTTTCCTTTGCAATGGACAAAACTGGACTTAATAGTCTGTATGCTTGAATATAATATGAAGAGGTAGTTATTTGTTGTTTTTGATCACTAAAAAGTTAATAATAATTGTTTCTTGCTCTCCCTCTTAAACTCCTTCAGTTGCAGAGGTCAGAGAAGTCTTCATGTGCCTCAGAAACTGAAAGGGGAGGCCCCATAATAAAGAACTCAAGTCTTTTTCCTTTAGTCATCTGGACGCAATACTTGAGAGACCCTGAAGTAAAATCATCAGTAATTATCTGGAATTTCTAACTAATGGGTAGCTATCTCTGTTTATTAGTGTTTGCCAGGAAGTGCTAGGGTAATTAATTTTGAAGAACACATATTTAACCAATGCTTTACTACCCCAGAAAGTGAAAATAGATAAAGCCATCAAAGACCTTAGATAATTTATTAAAGTACTGGAGTGGATCTTACTAAAGTTGTGTTGAGACACATATTTTAAAAATAAATAAATAGAAGTTAAGAAAAGAAAAATTGCATGATTCCAGTGCAGATTTGAACAGTAATATAAGGGTGTCATTTTCTTTCAAGAAAATAATGTATCTTTTATGTCATGATGTTGTTCATGTGTCAGCCCTTCTAGTGGAGCATTTGATAAGCAAAAAAGGACACCTATCAGAAATATTTTTTTCTTTTTTCTTATTTATTATTCTCTCATACAATACATTTTGACCACAGTTTCCCCTCACTCCCTGCATTCTTCCTAGTTTCCCCCACCTCTCCTCTCCCCCAGATCAATTCCGTCTCTGTTTCATAAAGGAGCAGGACTTCTAGAGAAATCAACTCAATATGGCAAGGTAAGATGCAGTAAGACTAGGTAGGCATAAACACTCATCCCAAGGCAGGAACAAGGCAACCCAGTAGGAAGAAAAGGTACCAAGAGCAGGAAAAAGAGTCAGCGACACTCTATTTCCACTGTAAGGAGTCCCATAAAAACGCCAAGTTACACAACCATAACATATATGCAGAGAATCTAGCACAGATCCAAACAGGTTCTGTGATTGCCATTTCATGCTCTGTGATTCTCTATGAATCCTATTTATCAATTCTGCGGGCCATGTTCTCCTGGTATCCTCAACCCATCTTGCTCCTACAATCCTTCCTCTGTCTCTTCCACAGGGTTCCCAGAACTCTGTTTAATATTTCGTTTTGAGTCTCTGCATCTGCTCCCATCTGCTGCCAGAGGATACCTCTCTGATAATAATTGGACCAGAAAGCAATCTATTGATCTAATAGAATATCATTAGGTCATTTTATTGGTTCCCCCATACCCAGTTGCAATTGATGCTACTCTAGGTCTAGACTCAACATGGCTCTAGTAATTGTGATTGGAAACAAAATTTACCTCTGAATTGTGTGTATATTTCCTGTAAACTAACAAATTAGAATCACAATAAAAGAAAAAGCTGCTGGGGCACTGTAGGAAGCATCTAGCACCAAGCTCAGTCAGCTCTGTGGACTAAAGGAAACACTTCATACTCTAATTTAACTATCCTACAACTATGTCTTTTCTGAGCTAGAATCTGACATTTAATCTTAAAGTCCCAGTATCATTCCTGTAAAAAGTAGAACAGTTCTTTGTACAATCTCTAACCTCACTTAACATTTTCATCCTAGTTGGTGATAGTTTCTAGAAGACAAAATCATAGAATAAAATAGCTGTTTAATAATAGTTATTAAAATTAGTTTTATTAATAGTACAATGCAATTTTATAATAAGGAGAGAAATTTAACAGTTGGTTCTCTGCATATTTTACATTTCTTTGACTAATTCATCCTTTAATAGAAAAACACCCACTTAATCCTATAACCTATTCAAGACACACTGTAGGCACTGATGGGAATTACTATATGTATGTATACTATATATATATATATATATATATATGTGTGTGTGTGTGTGTGTGTGTGTATACATAGTAATATAGAAGAAATGCTAATTGGTATGTTTTAGTTCTTCAGTGAAACATATTGTCCTCTTTGATCTGCTATATAATGCAACTCATTTGGAAAAATAAAGCAATTCCATTAAAATCTGAAGAAATTATTTGATCAGAGACATCGAATTACTTTGTCTTTTAAGGAAATGAAAGAAGATGAAGAGCATCATACTTTTGGGGAAAAATTGTCTTCCTAAATAAAAGCCTAGTGATTTGAGATAACATGTCCTTTTGGAATGCACAATTTCAAACTTGGGTTCTGAGATATTGCAAATATCTGGTCTTTTCCTTTGAATGCTGAGAATGGAATTCCTTTAAATTAAAGTTCCCAATAGCCTATTCAGTGTTCTAACATCAATTTTCATACGATAATGTACTTTCAATGTATCCATTTTTCTTTCTTTTCTTTTAAAGAAAACAAAAACCTATAGACTTTATTTTCTGGTTCATGCTTTAGTATATATATATATTATATATAGTATATAATGTATATATATATATATATATAACTACTATATCTACAGCAGTGTAAAGGGACACTTATCTTTTCTGTTTGGGGAGGAATATTAAAGTTAAGAGTCATAGATTAGGCTGCAGTTTAAGAGAGAGATATCCATACAGATCTACCTATCATGCTATACGTATGTATATATTCTCCTGGATAAAAAAAGTCCTGAGTCCACTAGGCATGTGGCGAACACATAGATTTTCTTGGATTTATTGTTTGCATTTCTTTCTTATGCGTAGACATAATGGGTGACAGCTACTGAGGAGTGAGGCTTATAATTAATTAATGATATTCCCAGATAGATCCCATTTCACAGATTTCTTCTGAATCTGCTTTGCCATGAATTCTAATCTCTTTAACTCACATTTCCTCCCTAACTTCATATTTCAGAATTCATTCAGCTACAAGTAGGTTTAAAAATTGTAGGGTTCTGTGCTGAGAACATACTTATCCCCATATGTGCTTTCTGCAGAAATGGATGCATACAAAGACATAGACAGGCACCTCTACAATTTTAATTATTTCCCCAATGGACTATAACAAAAACTTTTAAGTGTAGAAAGTTCTAAAAAGGGTAAAAATCATTGTTAACATTTAGAATGACTGACAGTGGAATGGAACACTTCTCCCCTTTCCTTGGATAGGCTTCTATTATAACCAGCAGGTGCTCAATAGATTCTTAATGAGCTGGGAAAAGATTCATGTGACCCTCGTTTCCACTTCACACTACACAGTAGAATGGTGTTATTTCTCACTGCTGCCTTAAGTTAATGAATTTTAAAACTATGTCTTTGTCTTCATCTGTTTTGTTTTAATAAGTGTGAAATATGAAGAATCATAATAATTTAAATAATGGCTCAGAATGAGCTTCTTATATTTTCCCTAACTAAATATGCAGTTTTAACCCTCTGAAACACACACACACACACACACAAACAGAAACATACACACACACGCACACATGCACCTACACACACGCATATAACTTTCTACTCTCTACTCCATTTTTCCTTTCTAGGATCTTTATATGACACAAGTAACAGTAACTTTCTCTAATACGCTGGTGTTGTACTATAAATTCATATGACAATGGATGGGATATTATTATGTGATCAATTGAAAACAGACATTTACCGATTTTCTCACAGTTTTTAATATTGTCATATTAGTTTGATTATAAACACTCAAATTTTCATTAACTGCTTTTTAATTCACTAATTAAACAAAAAATCACAAGCAACTAGTGCTGTATTTAGGTGCTCATGCTACACTGAAGGATAGCATGGGAGTCTATACTACCCATCGAGAGAAATAAATAGAGAGCCCTATGGGTAATATTTATACCAATAACTGAAAAGATATGTGATAATATTTATTTTATGGAACTCAAAACAAACATGCTTGATGTGTCATTGATGGAGATTCGGAGTCACACATGGCATGACTAATAAACAGACTTCCCACAGGGCAGGGAACCCTGACTGCTCCTTTGACTGGCAAGGGAGGAGGAGGGGAGTTAAGGGAGGGGGAGAGAAATGGGAGGTGGGGAGGAGGTAGAAATTTTTAATAATAAAAGTAAATAAAAAATAAGTGGTAAGATCCATGTAATTTAAATGAGATACGCTGTCTCAAATAATAAAGATGGCTTTCCTAGTAATAAAAAATTAAAAAAAAATAAACAGACTATACATCCATAAAGTACTCAATAACCACAACAGAGAAGTATCTAGCAAATTTATATAGAGAGCTTATCATCCAGAAGCATGTTAGGGAGCCCACTGATAATGGGGAAAAGAGAACCAGACTCTGACAACTGTAGGGTGTCCTCTGGCATGACTAATGCATGGTTTATCTTCCTCGAAATATCTCATCTTGCTAGACTTTTCAAGATGTTCGGTGCCTTGAAAAGCACCATACACTCCACTTTGAGGATCCTCAGTCCATGAAGTTAGGGCTGAATTCTATCAAGCGGATGCATGTCTTGGTGACCTGAAGGGGCAAGAAGGAGTCAATCATAGCCACACATGGTTTGGGGTATTGTGGGTGAGCAGGTTCATGTTACCACATTCAAGCCTGTAAGGCACAGTAACTTTCTAACATTTCAGACGCTCTAAAATCCCCAAATCCAAGATCAAAGCAGTAGCAGACTCTGTGTCCAGTGGGCATCTTTCTTCCCAATTTACAGGTGGTGCTCTTTCTCCTTTCCCTTATTGAATGAAATGGGTTAAGGCAGCTCCTGCACAAGAGCTTCTCTTGGGATGAGCCTTAGTTCCTAGTCAAGTACAATGACCTTATCTCTTAACATTACCTTGGCATTGAGATTTTAACTATGACATATATTCATATTTAACTATATAAATGATGTTCATATTGATGTAAATATAAAATGATAAAATAATTGTGTAATAGATAACATTATTAAAAATCATTCCTTTAATTTTTTTTTTATTTTGGAGAATATAGTTACATAATTTTCTCCTTTCAAACCTTCCCATATACCCTTCTAGATTCCTTTCAAATGTTGATAGATTATCTGAAAATGGATGTCTATTACTGAAGAAGATAAACTTCAACAATATGTCTATAGTCCCACCCACTGAGAAAATTTGATCCTGAGGGTTGCTTGAAGCTACAAATGGGAAAAGTTTCCAAAAAAAAAAAAAATAGGAAGACTCTATTTCAAAACAAAAGAAAAGGGAAAACCACATCAGTGGAGTATCTGGAACCAGATGAGCAATTTAAATCGAAAGGTCAACTAATAATATCTAATTCTTCTAGATGTACCTCCTCCTTTATCCTACACCTTTGGTTCCATGCCATATCCTTTGTCTTTCATAAGTTATGTTTAATAAACTACATAGGCATATATCCTTAGGTAAACCCAGATACCATTCTGTCATTAATAAATATTTCAGCATTTTAGTATGAAAGCTGTCTCCTAATTTCACATCATTTGTGTGTGTGTCACCAACTGAGTTTAATTATGATTCCTGTTGTGGTAGATTATATGCTGAACATTGAAAGAAGGGGCATACTTGGGAAGAGCCTAATCAAGAGGTAAGAAGATGGAAGAAGTAAAAATGAACAAAAGTATTATGTAAATGTCATAAATTATCAAATAATTAAATGCATGTATACTACATAATGAATTAATTAATAAAATTACATATATAAACACAAAACATTGTTTATATTATCTTGAATTATTTATTAATTTTTAAAAAATTGAGAATTGGTGATTCAATGAATGACTTGTGTTTTATTTGTGGAGATGGTTAAGAATCCATTTTTCTACAATGCAGTTTTCTTTGCACAATATGGCTGGCTTCGCTGTCTAATTATACTGCATTTTGTCCCTAGCTACCCTTGCAAATCTTTGATTTGTGTCCTATTGTCTGGTGTCATCGGGGTAACATTGTGAAACTCTTATACAAAATGCTCCACTGTAGATGAAAAGGTTACCTCATTAGTACATTTTAAATCCTACTAAGTGTTTTTCTGCTGGCTGTTAGCTACAATTCATCATTTTATCCACAAGTATATTACAAACAATGCACTTCAAAAGTTGTTTTTATCGGTAAATTTTAGTACTTGCCCCTCATAGATTATCATGCCTTTCTGATTATCAAGGCTAGCATTTTCAACTTCCTGCCCACTTGTTAGCTTGATTTGTATTGTTTCATTCAAATTCTAGTATCAGTTTGCAGTCTTTTATCAATGTGTGTTGAATCCTTTGTGTGTAACTTACTGCATTTGTTTCTGAGTTCATGGGGAAAAACAAAAAGTCTACATTCATTGTATACCTTGTAATTTAACTGTAGACAATTCAAGGATGTTTATTTTTATTTGCTCTTAGAAATACATCATTTTTCTATTATTCTATTTTTTACTATATATTTGTGATTGTAGTATATTTTGAGCTTTTGGGGGCAATATATGTCTAATAATATATTTTGTTTAATATATTCCAAAAAACCTATGACATTTCTTCTTTCACTTCTGATTTCATTTCAGAGATCCATGCATATTCATTATTTTTTAATTGATTTTATTGAGCTATACATTTTTCTCTGCTCCCCTCTTTTCTTCTCCCCTCCCCTTCAACCCCCTCCCATGGTCCCCATCTCCCAATTTACTCAGGAGATCTTGTTTTTTTCTACTTTCCATGTAGATTAGATCCATGTATGTCTCTCTTAGGGTCCTCATTGTTGTTTAGGTTCTCTGGGATTATGAATTGTAGGCTGATTTTCTTTGTTTTATGTCTAAAAGCAATGTATGAGTGAGTACATATGATATTTGTCTTTTTGTGTCTGGATTACTTCACTCAATAAATGTTTTATCTTACACCTGTAAGAATGGCCAAGATCAAAAACACTGATGACAACTTACGCTGGAAAGGATGTGGGGTAAAGGGAACACTCCTACATTGCTGGAGGAAGCGCAAACTGATACAGACTTTTTGGATATCAGTATGGTGATTTCTCAGAAAATTAGGAAATTCCTTCCTCATGACCCAGCAATACCACTTTTGGGTATCTACTCAAAGGATGCTCAATCGTAGTACAAGGACATGTGTTCAACTATGTTCATAGCACCACTGTTTGTCATAGCCAGAACCTGGAAACAACCTAAATGTCCCTCAACCAAAGAATAAAGAAAATATGGTACATTTACACAATAGAGTACTACACAGCAGAAAAAAAAATGACATCTTGAAATTTGCAGGCAAATGAATGGATCATTCTTCTGAGCGAGCATTTCCTAATTTTGTTTATCTTTCATAAGGATAATACTTAATATTTTAGCTTCTTTTCCATTACAATGATAAAATACTATTACCCAAAGCAAATTAGAGAAGGAATTGGTTTATTTCAGTTTGCATGCGATAATCCATTAGCCAGTGAAGTCAGGGCAGAAACTCATAGAGAAACTTGGAGAAACTGTGGAAGATTTCTGTTTGTTGACTTATTCACAGACACACCCTCCCTCCACTTATTTAACTTTCTTATGCAGTTCAGGAATACCTGTCCAAGAAGTGGTGCCATACAAGGTCAACTGAGTCCTCCTATATCAATTAATAATCAGGACAATCACCCACAGACC
Organism: Arvicola amphibius; assembly: GCF_903992535.2. Taxonomy (NCBI): domain Eukaryota; kingdom Metazoa; phylum Chordata; class Mammalia; order Rodentia; family Cricetidae; genus Arvicola; species Arvicola amphibius. The sequence goes on from NC_052053.1 coordinate 86,799,458, forward strand.
TGACACTGATAATTTAATCTGGGCAATCCTTCTCTTGGAATGCCCTTTTCAAGTGACTCTAAGTAGTGTTAGATTGCCTTTTTAAAATACATTGGAATGCTTACATTATTTTTGTTATTTTCTCCTTTCTTCTTAGTTTGTTTTTCTCCAATGTTTTCTTATCATTTCTCATATTTATTTGGTTTGTTTGTTTTCTTGTTTTGCCATTTGTTTTTATTTTGAAAGTCTTGGAAGTTATATCAAGCATCCCATACAAGATATGCAACAGTTCTAAAACCTATCCACACCATAAGCACCTCTAGTTCATATTTATAGTTTATTAGTATAAACAGTTGGGTTTTCAGATTTAAAAATTGTCATATTTGAACATTGCTTAAAATAAGTGAGCTTATTTCTCTAGTCCAAATTTTGGTTTCGAGTCTGGCCTTTAAGGGCTCCCAGGAATCTAAAAAGATGATCCTACAAAATACTCCTAGAAATAGTGGATATGTAGCCTGAACTGGCCTTCTCTTGTGACCAGTGGTGGGATTGGGACAGCAACCCAGTCATATAAACTTTGACCTACAGTTTATCCTGTCTATGGGATATGCTGGAGCTAATAGTGGAGCAGAGACTACAGGAGTGGCAAACCAATGACTGGTCCAGTCTGAGACCCAGGCCATGAGTGTGGTTTCTGACCTGATACTGCCTGGGGCATCAGTATCCAGAGGTTGGATGGCCCAGAGAACTAGGCTTGAATGAAACAGGACTAGAGAAAAAAATATTAATATAATGATGTGCCAGACATAATCAGGACTTAGCAGTCTATTGATTATATAAAAATATTTTGTGTAAATGCCATATTTTATTTTTGTACTTAAAGAACTTACACTTTTTACTTGAACTTTCATTTTGAACAGAAAAATTGTATGTACTGGTTTATGTTTTTTTTCTAAAGAAAGTATGGATTAAGTAGGATATATTTATGCAAGTATATATATATGTGTATATGTATATCACTAACATAAATATATGCAGATAGATTTATATATGTATATATGTGTAACAACAATTAATGTAAAAATGGACTGTCTATTTGAAAGATGGCAAATAAAGTACATGGAATTGTTTGGAGGCAGGAAATTATAAATACTTTTTGGAAATAACTTAAATGGACAGAATTTTCTTTATTTAGATTATATTTTTATAGTCATGTAAAGTGGTATGATGTAGGCATTCAATACAAATATTTATTGTTGTTATAAAAACATGTTTTAATTTAAAATTCCTAGGATTGATGTTTGTGTTTCCATTTTGTTTCAATCCAACTAATGCTTAAAATATTCTTATGAAAATTTATCTCAAAGAATATATTGTTGCACTATACTCTCATTCATTTTTTATGTTACTTTCCTTGAGGATTTAAGTACATAAAGTACTAAGTTATAACAAATATTGGCAACCGAGCCAACTGAATAATTTTTTTCTGCTTAAAGGGATAGAGGAATGAAATTTCAAACCAGAATGTTTGCAAATGAAGGTTTGAATTTTATTAGATGTTTATTTAAAGCATATTTAATAAATTCTATACATAAATGCTATTATATTTTTTATGTTATAAGCAAGGCTTTATTACACTGATTACATTAATAAGATTTTTCTCCATTATGGGTCCTTTTATGTATTTGTAGATTACTGTGACATACATAGGCTTTAACACACTGATTACATTCACAGAGTTTTTCTCCAGTATGTGTTCTTTTATCTATTTATAGATGACAATGTTGTGAAAAGGCTTTACCACACTGATTATATTCACTGCCCTAAAATGAATATTTACATTTTCCTTATTTATATTTATATTCAGCCTAATTACTAATATTTGCCCTAAAAGAGTAATTGTTAACTTCCTCAAAACAAAATAAAATTAAGTTAATTCATATGCACTTAAATTTTGGGATTTTTCTAAGAGATGAAAGAGGAGGAGGAGAAGAAGTCATCCAATTACTAGAATTAACAAAAACTTGAGAGGACTGGCTCATTTATAGGCTTATGGTTTTATATGTTCATAAGATATTTATATAGACAGTGGTTTGTTGGAAAGTTCATAGTAACAAATGGTTTGTATAGGAGTACCAACGTATCGATTTTTGTTTTGGGTTTGGCTTTTTTTTTTATTGGCAGGGTTTCTCAATGTAACAGCCCTGGCTATCCTGGAACTTGCTATGTACATCAGGCTAACCTCAGACTCACAGAGATGTGCCTGCATCTTCCTCCTTAGTACTGTGATTAAGGGGGTGGGCCACCGTGCCTGGCAACCTATCAGTTTTAATACTGTGTTAAATACTACATTACGATGCTTTGTAGAGAATACTTTATCAGTTTAAAAATGCTTTATTAATTTTTCTATAGATGAAAGAGAAGGATCTCGTAAATCTGGTTAGGTTCTCTCTCTAGGCAACAGCATTTAAGCTCTCAATATGCCACATAGACTTCTAATCATAACTTGGTAAAATGATGACTTACTATTCATCACTCTGAGATAGTTAAGATTTTAGGTTTTTATACTAGTTTTTTCAAGGACTTTGATTCACATGACATCGCTGTTAAAGTTTGCTTGTGTGCATTTGACAAAAATATCAAGCCAAAAGCCCCTTAATTGGGGACAATTTGAGTAAAACCAGTGTGGAAATATTGTGGTCACAAAATACTACTTTCAAACATCCTTCATATTAAAGTTAAAGTAGTGAAATGTTAAAAGAAAATTGAAGTGTGTGTGTGTGTGTGTGTGTGTGTGAGAGAGAGAGAGAGAGAGAGAGAGAGAGAGAGAGAGAGACAGAGAGAGAGAGACAGAGAGAGAGAGAGACAGATACAGAAAGACAGAGACAGATAGAGACAGACAGAGAAACAGAGACAGAAAGAGAGATGCAGTCCATTGGAAGTAAAAGTTAAAGTAAAAATTCCTTACTAGTCTAAATGTTTTACATTTTTGAGACAGAATCTCACTATGTTTTCCACAATATGGTACGTCCGACATAGCTTAGGCTGACTTTGAATGTACTTATACCAGACTTTCTGTTCAGCTTTCAAAGTACTGTGATTATTGGAGTGGTACTCTGTGTTTTAACAAATAAAGTTTGGCTGAAGATCAGAATGCAGAGCTAAGCCATTAAAGGGCAGGGAGGGGGTGGCACAAATCTTTATTTCCAGGACTTGGGAGACACAAACAGTGGCATCTCTGTTAATTCAAAGCCACCATGGTCTACAAGAGATTGAATTTCTATAATAGAGAAACAGAGTTCACCCAAAATTGAGCCCATCATTTGGGATCCCACACCTTTAATCCCTGCACTAGGGAGGTGGAGACAGGAGTGATATGGCTGGGTGGAGAGAAGAATTTAAGGCAGAAGGAGGCAGGAACTCATTGTAGTCTGAGATTTGGTGGAGACACTTGCAATTTGAGGATGCATCAGAGGACTCAGTTTGAGTATGCTGTCTGAGGACAGGTTTTCCCATTTGGTCTGAGAATTCGATAGAGGTAAAAGGTCCCTTTAATGACTGGCTGCACTTTTTCTCTGATCTCTCAGCTTTCACCCCCTGATAGGTGACTCCAGGTTTTTATTATAAGGAACAATTAAAATTCAAGCTACAGATTATACATTTGAGCCACCTTAGAATTTTGTTCACAGAACCCAAATCTATGTTGTCTAAGGCATCAATACCATAGAACATGTGGAGCTCTTTATTCTCGACTTACTCTGAATATCTTCAGGAATATCAATAATTAACCACTATAGCAAAGTTATTCCATAAGTTTTTTCCATTGAAGAATTGTGTACTCACTCAGAAAGTCTTTATTTCTTGGAAATTACAATTTCCTCTCTAGACTTATTTTTAGCCCACATACTAGTGAAGCTACCCACCTGTTTAGTACTGAGAGGAAGACACCGTAAATCCAAACGTGAGGGCTAATAAAAGGCACTTGTCATTTGGAACTGGCATGCATCTGTGTGACTTCAGCACTCAACTCTCTCCACTGAGGCCATTCAAAGTCACTTGCTGTTGTCGTTCCTAAGGTTCTGTGCGATGAGAAACAGATGCAGAGGTTTTGAACTTCTCTGGGCTGAAAGATGCCATGTGGCTAAAATATTCTGTGATTGATGAAACTTCATTTTGCTTTTGATAGCCTTCAATGATGATTCAAGTTTCTAAATTAATTACAAAACGTGTCTTGTTGAGTAACTGCTATGGTAGTTTGAACTGGTGTGATCTTTATAATATTTTATTTCATTTTTTATAGATTTTATTGAGCTCTACATTTTTTTTCTCTGCTCCCTTCCCTTCCTCTCCCCTCCCCTTCAACCCTCTTCCATGGTCCCCATCTCCCAATTTACTTAGGAGATCTTGTCTTTTTCTATTTCCCGTGTAGATTAGATCCATGTGTGTCTCTTTTAGGGTCCTCATTGTTTTCTAGGTTCTCAGGGATTGTGAGTTGTAGGTTGGTTTTCTTTGCTTTATGTTTTAAAACCACCTATGAGTGAATAAATATGATTCTTGTCTTTCTGGTTCTGGGTTACCTCTCTCAATATGATGTTTTCTGCTCTCAACAGAGGAATCTAAAATGGCTGAAAGACACTGAAGGAAATGTTCAACATTCTTAGCCATCAGAGAAATGCAAATCAAAACAACTCTGAGATTCCATCTTATACCTGTAAGAATGGCTAACTAAGATTAAACACACTGATGAAAACTTATGCTGGAGAGGTTGTGGGGTAAAAGGAACACTTCTGAATAGCTGATGGGAGTGTAAACTGGCACAGCCCCTTTGAATATCAGTATGGTGATTTGTCAAAAAATTAGGAAACAACGTTCCTCAAGACCCAACAATATCATTTTGGGGTATATATCTAAAGAATGCTCAATTGTACAACAAGGACATGTGCTCAACTATGTTCCTCTTAAGAATTTTATATTAATGGAATAAAGCAGATTAGTCAGGATAAAAACTATTTATTTTATTGATTATCATTAAAACATAGTTTTTTACTATATATATTCTATATCTTTTTTATATCTATATTTTTATGGTTTTATGGTTTATTTTTTTATATTTAAAAATTTCCATCTCCTCTCCTCCTCCTCCCCCTTCCCTTCCCTCCCCTCCAGACATACCCCCTCCCTCCCTCTCCAGGCCAAGGAGCCATCGGGGTTCCCTACTCTATGTTAAGACCAAGGTCCTCCCAACTCCCCCCAGGTCCAGGAAGGTGATCAACCAAGCTGAGAAGGCTTCCACAGAGCCCGTCCATGCAGAAGAATCAAAGCCCAGCGCCATTGTCCTTGGCTTCTCAGTCAGCCTCCACCGTAGGCCACATTCAGAGAGTCCAGTTTGGTCTCATATTCCATCAGTCCCATTCCAACTGGAGTTGGTGATCTCCCGTTAGTTCTGTCCCACTGTCTCCATGGGTGAACGCACCCCTCACGGTCCTTTCTTTCTCATGATCTCCCTCCTTCTGCTCCTCATCAGGACCTTGGGAGCTCAGTCCGGTGCTCCAATGTGGGGCTCAGTCATTTTCTTCATCTATCACCAGGTGGAGGTTTTATTCATCTTCATTGGCCTTATTTATTTTCTTATATTTGTCCATATACACTTTTGATGTTGGTATCTGAATTTCTGTGTACTATTTGAAACTTCTTAAATACATGCATTATTAATTTAAATTTTCTTCTAAGTCTGTGGTACCTGCTCCTTAAATTTGATTCTCTGTGTTTTCAGCCTTATTCAGCTTGAAATAATTTCCAATAACTTATAATTGTTATTTTCTTGGCAAATATTTTTGTTACTTAGTCTTTACAGATTTGGACTTTCTCAAGATACTTTGTAATTTTTTATAAATTTCTAATTATGTGCTACATGATTAAAGGACATACTTTGTACTTTTAAATTGTTTGAACAGGGCTGAGATTTGGTTTTAAATCCACAATAGGCACAATTTTTTATTAATGTCACATATTGATATGAAGATAATACATATTCTGCGGCTAGATGGAGCAGTCCGTTCCACAAGTGCAATCTGAGTAAATTTGAGTGACGCTCTATCTAAGGCCTTTTCGTACTGCTTGTTCCCATTTTCTCCCTTGTTACCACAACTTTTTCATTTATAGCAGCATAGTTTTATTAATGCTGCCTAGTTTTGGAAATTATGTTTAGACTTAATTGTACAAAAGATTAATCAAGCTTTATACGTTAAAGATGTTATTTTTCATATTTTTTCTTCACCCTGAAGACATTTGTCTCAGAGAAACACTTTTACACAAAGTCAACACTGTACTAAACACAAAATATATGTGGAATTGTCTACATACAGTAGGCAACTGTTTAGTCAAAACCGTGTATCCTATAATTAAATTACATTTTGACACAGTCAATCTGGGCTTAGTGTCAGATTCTGCAGGTTGAGGCTCATTAAGTACCAGCCAGAAGTCTGGTCTTGATCAAATTTCCTGACTATTGGCCATATGATTTTTGAACACATGCTATCTGCTTTGGAATTTATTGAATTTATTTATCAATCAATATTTTCTCTTCAATAATTAGCAAATGTAAAGGCTAGGTGTGTTATTTAGTGTAGTCTTAGTCAATGTTTTATCATGGTGAAGAGACACTATGACCTTGCAACTGGTACAAATGAAAACATTTAATTGAACCTGGATTCCAGTTTCAGATGTTTAGTCCACCATCCTCATTGTGAGAAGCATGACAAGACAAAGACAGATAGAGTACTAGAACAGTAAATAGTTCTATATATAGATGGGCAAGTAGCAATGAGAGAGGGAGAGAGAGACACACACACACACAGAGAGAGAGAGAGAGAGAGAGAGAGAGAGAGAGAGAGAGAGAGAGAGAGAGAGAGCGCGAGACTGTCTGGCTTGAGCATTTGAAAGACCAAAACCCACCCGCAATGAAACGCTTCCTCCAACAAGGTCAAAACCACTCCAACAATGCCACATCTCCTAATCCCTGTCAAAGAGTGCCACTCCTAAGTGACCAACCATTTAACTATGATCCATGAGGACTTATGTACCACAAGTACTGTCTTTTGTATTGGGAATTTATTATAATCTACTTTCATAAGACATCACACATTTTCAAAATCAAATTTACAGAATAAATACAATCTTTATTCCTCTGGTAATGTCTCCATTTTTATGTTTCCACATATCTTATAAACTTCACAATAACTTCTTTTCTTAAAAACCATTATCAAGATATTAAAAAAAATCTATCCATATTAACATCTTTTTTATCTATTTATGGACTTTTATATATGTGTATGTGACATTTAACTATTAATGATCTATTTTTATGATTTATCTGTTATTTCTGTTTCATGCCTTTGTGTAGATACAGTATTACTTTTTACTGATGGTTTTACTTAATACATTTTATAATTTATACTTGATTATGACATATTCATATACTTTGTCTTTTTCCCTTAACTTTTCTTCATCTTCAAAATGTTCCTCTATTATCTTTAGATTATATAATTCCCCCCAAAAAACAAAAATCATTATGACTTCATTTTTTAATTTATTAGATTTTTTTTTAAAAAAAATACTAATCCAAGTTCCCACTCCATCCTATCCTCCCATTCCCTCTACACACCCTCCCACTTTACCACCATCTAATCCTCAGAGAGGGTAAGGCGCATTGCTTTTGGGAAATGTTCAAGGCTCTCCCTCCTATATCTAGGCTGAGCAATGTATACATCCAAAGAGAATAGTATCCCAAAACGTCAGTACATGCAGTAGGGATAAATCCTGGTGCCACTACCAGTGGCCCTTCAGTCTGCCCCAGCCATGCAACTGTCAACCACATTTAGAGAAACTAGTTTGGTCCTATGCTTGTTCTTTCCCAGTCTGACTGACGTTGGTGAGCTCCCATAAGCTCAGTTAAACTGTTTCAGTGGGTGAACCCATCATGGACCTGACCTCTTTGCTTATATTATCATTCCTTCCACTCTTCAATTGGACTTTAGGAACTCAGTCCAGTGCTCTGATGTGGGTTTCTGCCTTTGCCTCCATTCTTTGCTGGATGATATTTAAGATAATCATCAGTCTAACTACAGGGTAAGTCAAAATCAGGCCCCCTCTCTCCTCTCTATTGCTTAGGGTCTTAGGTGGGGTCATCTTTCTCTAGACCCAGGTTTCTGCTAACCCTATAATGGTTCCCTTAATCAAGATATCTCTCTCCTTGCTCTTATATTTGTCCTCCTTTATCTCGACCATCCCATTCCCTCAAGTTCTCCTATATCCCCTCCTTTCCCCTCCTTTTATCCTCCTACACTTTCCTTTTCCCCCAATCCCCATGTTCCCAATCCTGACCATTTCCAATTTCCAGGTGAGTCTATATATTTTTTCTTTGTGTTTACCTTATTACTGTGCTTTTCTAGGATCACGAACTATAGGTTCAATGTCTTTTGTTTACAGCTAGTATCCACTTATGAGTGAGTACATACTATACTCATCTTTTTTTGGTATGGGTTATTTCACTCAGGATAGTGTTTTCTAATTCCATCCATTTGCATGCAAAATTCAAGATGTCATTGGTTTTTTTTTTTTCCACTGAGTAGTACCCTAATGTTTATATATTCCAGACTTTCTTTATCCATTCTTCCACTGCGGGGCATCTAGGTTGTTTCCAGGTCCTGTCTATTACAAATAATGCTGCTATAAACTTAGTCGAACAAATGCATTTGTAGTATGATTGAGAATTTTTTGTGTATATGCCCAAGAATGGTATTGCTGAATCCTGAGGTAAGTTGATTCCCAATTTTCTGAGAAACCACCATCCTGATATCCAAAGTGACTGCACAAGTTTGCAGTACCACCAACAATGAATGTGTGTTCTCCTTACTCCACATTTCTCCAGCATAAACTATTATTAGTGATTTTACTTTTAGCAATTCTGACAGATGTAAAATGGTATCTCAGAGTTGTTTTGATTTGTACTTCCCTGATAGCTAAGAATGTTGAACATTTCCTTAAGTACCTTTTGGCCATTTGAGATTCTTCTGTTGAGAATTCTCTGTTTAGTTCAGTACCCCAGTTTTTAATTGGGTTATTTAGAATTTTAATATCTAATTTTTTGAGTTCTTTATATATTTTGGAGATCAGTCCTTTGTCTGATGTGGGGCTGGTGAACATCTTTTCACATTCAATAGGCTGCCTTTTTTGTCTTATTGACTGTGTCTTTTGCTTTACAGAAGCTTCTCAGTTTCAGGAGGTCCCATTAATATATTGTTGTTCTCAGTGTCTTTGCTACTGGGGTTATATTTAGGAAGTGGTCTCTTGTGCTCATGCATTGAAGACTACTTGCCACTTTCTCCTTTATCAGGATCAGTGTGGTCAGACTTATATTGAAGAAATCTTGGTAACATTTCTCTTTATTTTTTGCACCAAAATTAAGTGATTGTTCACATATAAATTTGAATTTCTTAAGACGTGTAAGATCTGAATATTTTTAAAAAATAATTAAAATGGAAACTCTAAAATTTGGGGCTATAAAGATATCTCAACATTTAAGAGCACTTGCTGCTATTACAGGGGATTTGGGTTTAATTTCTGGTATCCACATAGCTGTTCACAACCATTCCTGGAACTACAGTTCCATGGTATATGAAGCCATCTCTGGTCTTCTTTGGCACAAAAATGTGCATGCTTCAATGCACATAAATACACATCCAGAAATGTATGATTTATGGTTTAATTGCTCTTAATAGATACCATGACCATTATAACTTTTATAAAAGAAAATATGTAATTGGGACTGACTTACAGTTCCCAAGTTTAGTCCATTATCAACATTGTGGAAAACATGGTGATAGGCAGGAAGATAGCTAAGAACTCTATATCTGAATGCAAAGGAAGCAGAAAGATTTTTCTTTGTGTTAGTTCAAGTTTATCATTTGTTGAATGTCATAATGAAAATAACATGTAAGTTTATGTTCTTACTTCTTTTCCCTACTGATCATTTTATCTTAGGTTTTTGTTTAGTTTATATTAGCATAACAAGTAAGATAAGTCTCCTAGACATCTCCCTAGTATTTGTATTTCACACACACACACACACACACACAAAAGAGTTACATTTACAATAATCAATTAATCCTATGCAAACAAGTTGATTTCAAATAACTCTCTTTAAACAAGTTTTTTATTATAGATCCAGGCATGTTCACATAGGTCATGAGTAGAAATTAAGAAATTAGATACTTGATAGTTGAATATGGAAAAGAATATGTGTCATTATATGAGGAAAATACCTTTTGTAGACTGTATTGTGACCCACTATAATTTACAAGTTCACAGCAATCAGAAAATTATATTATGAAAGGAATGTATCTCTCTTTCTCTAAAGAATACAAAGCTTTGATTTTCTTCTTAATGTTAGTCAATAAGTACAATGTATACTATTCCCCACCTGCAAGAAGCATTACAATCGTGATTAAAAATGATTTTGTTGGATCTCTGACAGAAGAGTTCCTACAGAAAAAAGCAACCTGACTTATATACATGGCTTAAGACTCATTGTGTTAGTGAAGAATGTATTTACAATAAAGATTCTTGGTTCATTTTCAACTCTTGAACAAACTTGGGACTTGAGTTACTATGAACCCAAAACTCTAAAAAATTGGTTATAAAGGTTGCACGGTGGCCAGATGCTCATGATTTTCCACATTGTTACCACTTTAATAAATATATGGTAACCTCCCAGGGGAGAGTGTTCTTGGTTTACTTCCAAAGTAAAGAATTCAGAGTAAGTATCTGTGATCACATAACTTTATTAACCTAAGTTTGGAAACATGTATGATTCATTCATTCTCAGCTATTGTTATTAAACTATACTCTTGCAGGGAAATCTGCCTAGATCCAAAGTATCAAATATTTGTAAAAACACGATTGCTTAAATTTATATGCAAGATTTAATGTGTTTTTGGCCCCTGAGCAAAAATGATTCAGCTGTCCAAGACCCAACTAAACCATAGAAAGGAACAGAATCAAAATACCATAATTTTGTTTTCTTATCAGTAACAGTAAATGTCAAAAGATCATAATATAAAAAATTTAAAGTAAAAAGTACTAGATAATATTAGTAATCTTATATCATACTTGAAATCCCATAACACTGAGGATAAACATTAGCTTTTAAAAGTTATTGCTTATTATACTCATTATAGTTGATAGTTATTATCATTCATAATAATTATTACACCACATATTAGTAAATGAATTTTATTAGAATGTATAGTAGACCAACATAACCATGAGACTTGAACATCAGTGAAATTTTAGCTCTTCCTAAAAAGCTCAAATATCTCTTTCCTAAACCATTGGACGTTGCTATGGTACAGTGAAATAACCATTCTTAGATGGAGCTCTTCAAACAAGACTATTAAATTGAAAATATTTACACTATTTTCTCAATTGGAGAGGTAGAACATTTTAGCGATATCTTTTACTTCATTTATTTGTTTTTCCATCGAATGATCTTTTTCCTCATGTTCTGAATTCTCCAACAATATTTTAAGGGTCTACTTAGTTATGACTTATATTAAAGTTAATCTTAGTTATCTACTGAAGGAAAAGATACTATTCTTGAATTGTACACAACTAGACTTCTTACTTCTAGTATCTGTTATCAAAACAAAACCAAGATGACTAAGGATGTGTTCAGTTGATTATTTAATGAGTAGTGAAATTTTCATTGCATGTCATGGATGCAATGATGAGTTCCTCAGCCTGATCAAGCTTCTAGGCTTCAGTTGTCTGCAGCCCTTGTGGAGATTTCAGAAGATTAGTTGACCTAATGCAAGCAGTGAATAAGAATCAACCTTTTTAAATATGAGTATGAGTAGATTCTGCATAGAAATTATAAGCATTATATTCAGATGTTCTTACTGAAACTTTATTTTCTCTTCAGTAGAGAATTGGATACTACTAGACCTCATATTGCAGAGATTTTTTTAGTTGCTATATACACATACAAAATTATACATACAGTCTCCTTAACAAAGTATTTTCATAGTTTTAATGAATACTTTTAGGTCCAATTTTGAAGAAATCTGATTTAGTGGGTCTGGGGAGATTTTCAAGTTCCTTTAGTTATTGTCTCCAGTCTGGAAGACCCAAGTATAGGTGTTCTGCCTCTTGATCCATAATGATTTTATTAGTCATAAAATATTTATTTGTCACATTATATATATATATATATAATATATATTCCAGTTATAGAGGATTCTGCAAATTTGGGGTCATTTTAATTTTGTATGCTTATTGTGTTCTTTTGTTATTAAAATATGAATAGACATAATTATCAAAGCTCTGTAATTCAAAATTTTCATCCAGGAAAAGTTTGTATCTGAATAATATAGAAATATTATCATTGCTTTGGTAATATGTATGTGTTTGTTTTTTGAAGCACTTCATATCTAAGACCTAGTATGTCCAATAAAGGTGCAAAATTTGTGTTTTAGAAAGTATAATAAATATAATATATGTTACATATTATATATAACATATAATTTATTCTTGGTATTTAGATTTGTTAAATCAAAATATATTATTACTGGACACTTGTATATCTAATACGTCTCAGAATTCTCAAAGTAGGCAATCACTAAAGCTCAGAGACAGAAACTATCTTTAATTGGTCGTGGTAAGGATGGTGACATCTTTTATGATATTTGGAATGAAACAATCTGCAGTCTATGTCCTTCCTATGGAAGGTTTGGTGCCCACATTCAGCCAGACATTATTCATGTCTTCTAAAATATTAGGCATTGAGTGGGTAAGCTTACTAACTGAATCCTGACTCAACATTTTCATTCTGTTCTTTGGGATAATTTGTAGAATCCATTAAAAGAAACTTTATAGCATCTACTCACAGACATAGATGTTCTGGGTATATACACAACATAAAGATATCATCTGCAGTGTTCTAGTGAAAGATATCTAATCTTATCACTGACATGCCAATGTTTTCTCTCCATTGTAGAATCATCTGTGTTGAATCCAAAAAAAAAAAAATAAATAAATAAATAAAGGAACCTAAATTACTCTTGAGTTAAAGTTAAATTTATGAGACCAGAATATGATTAATCCACTCAGTTTAGGGAATGAATAATTCAGAAAGTCAGATGTTAGTTATAGAGTGGAAGATTGTCAGAGGACTATCAATTAGGCAAAGATTTCTGTGTCCATCAGGGGATGGAGAGATGGCTAGAATTTAAGAGTGTAAGATACTCTTCTCAAGCACCAATGTTCCATTTCCAAGCACCCATGTTGAAATGCACACAACAACTTCTAATTGTAATTCTAGGGAATCTGATGCCTTCTTCCAGCCTCCACAGGTGCCAACACACAAGAAGCACAGATATAAAAAATAGAAAACTCACATGTATAGGACATACATACTGATAAATGAATAATTTAAGAAGAAAGCAAATGTACTATAGTCACTAGTAAGTGAAATCTTGTATGATTCAAATGACTCAAGTTTAAACATTTTGTGTATTGATTGATTATTCAATATTTCTAAAAGCTGCTGTCCTATGTAAACTACTAAAACTTTAAAAAATGTTAATTCTAAAAATATGCCATATGTAATCAGACATTATTTTTGTTTAGAAGCATTTTTCATATTTAAAGCATTTTCCTCTATTTCTCAGTGAGTGAAATTATAGAACCTCATAATAGCTCAAGAATCAAAAATCATACAAATAGGTTTTTAAGAAAAATAGACCACTGTTCTTCTCTAAACAGAAAGTCTCCATATTATATTAGTTCATGAAGTAGAGATAAGCCAGAATCTGAATTTTTCTCCTGTGAGTAATCAAACAAATGTTTACACATAAGATAAAAGGATTTTACTGTGTCCTCATCCAGTAATGTGCTTCCCTTACACCATTTTCAATTCTCTGGGGTGAAAGTGTAGGCATAGACAGAGTATTTCAAAGAAAATACACCACAGAAGATTAAAAAGTGTATTCAGTATTATGTCCTGAGACGGCAAAACCACATATTATGAGTATTCCTATGTAGTCCTATTAGATTACAGTTATTAACAGTAATATTTTTGGACCTGACATATTCACTTTCCACTTAAAAGCATCAGAGAAGAATGTCAGTACCACTGCTGCAAATGCAATGATTCACTGTGCTAGGGATGCTACTATAAATTAGGACTGTGTGTTTAATTTCAAGTAAAAGAACTTCTCACCCTAACTGCTTTGAAACAACATATTGCTTTTCACAATGACTGAGCTGCAATGGTTAGCATATTAAATTCCCATAGCAGAAATCTGTTATTTGTAACTCAAATTCTTATGCTTGTTGCTATAGCCTTTGAACAAAGTTCGTTCTTTTTGGCTTCTCATAAGTGAAACATCTGAACATATAGCCCTGATGTTCTTTATTGCTGAATGATTTTGTCTAATTTTTGTTTAATGTGCACTATCTGGATCATTAGTATAAAAGCTCTTAATATGTCTTCTAAGATGGGTGGTGTTTTCCATTTGCTTTTAGCCTTTATCAAAGTACACTAACCAAGATCTTAATAAAAAAAATGTCTTAAGTTATGTGGTACACATATTTGTAAGTAATATGGATCTTAAGGAGAAGCTTACATGGAATCCATATAAAACTTGACAAAGAAAACATGGTACTAATTGCATTATCATGCTATGGATACAGACAAACATCACTCACTACATTACTAACATATATTCATAGATACCATGAAAAATATTCATTGTCTCAATGTTTCCTTTACCATTAATTGTCTAAGAAACACAATATTAAATGATGGAATTGAGAAATTGTCTTCATATAAGATGTATCTGGGTATCTTCCCATAAGTTTTGGAGCATTACCATCCTTACTTAAGGAATTTAATTAGAAATGAATTGCTTATAACTAATCATTGGAGAAATACAAAACCAGGGATGCTTATAATATTACAAATAATAGAACAAGAAAAAAGTCAGGTGTGGAATGGAGATAGAAGCTTCATCCCCACCAGATAGTGCTAGAAAACACTATGTAAATTACTAGAGCAGAAAAGTATTTATCAGTATTATGTAGATGTGTACTTGTGTGGTATAAAAATTACTGTCCTGGCAAGACTTGCCCCCTTGAGCAAAGGTGCCCCAAGGATTATAAGAGCAGCCATCAGTTTGTAAATTATTAAGGGCCCATCCAACAAAATGGACCTCATTCTTTGAAATGTTAACATGTGGCTAGACAGTTAATAAGTCTTTGGGGAAAATATATTACTAGTAATTTGCCAGAAAGATGAGGCATTAAACCAACATGTAATGAATTATTTTCATATACATAAAGTTCCTTTCTAGCCTCTCATTGGAGAAGCTTCTTTTTGCAGAGATGGTGATGATCATGAAAATCTATAACAGGTAAGCTTGTAGAGAATTAGAAACTATTGTGTTATCATTCTTAAATTGGATGAGTATGCTGGATTTTCTCCTCCCAAAGTTCAGAAACTACTGCAATAGAGTATATAAAGTGATGTAAATAAGCCAGAAGCAGAGAACGGCTGTGTAAATAGTATTTTCCTGGTATTATAGGGTTTAAATATGTCACATATATGAGCTATCGTTAGGTGTGATGGCATGCTTGAGACCCATGAAATGTTAAGCTAGACAAATCACAACATGAGGTGGAAACTAAGTCACACTCCTGGCAAGAAACAATTGCTGTGGGACAATGTGTTTGTATTCTGTAAAGATTTGTCACTTATACTGGTTTAATAAAATACTGATTGGCCAAGATCCAGCCAGGAAGTATAGGTGGGGCAATCAGAACAGGAAAATTATAGGAAGAGGAAAATCTCAGTTTGCAGTTATCACCCAGATGCAGAGGAAACAAGATGAGAATGCCTATTTTATAAAAAGTTATCAAGCCATGTGGGTAACACAGATAAGAATTATGGGTTAATGTAAGTTATAAGAGTTAATAAGAAGCCTGAGACAATAGGCCAACCAATTTATAATTAATGTAGGCCTATGTGTGTTTCTTTGGGAGTTACCAACTGAGGGAACAGGTAGGAAAACCTCTATCAAAAAAAACAGCTGATGATTGATGAGTGATAGAAGAGAAAGAATGAGTTTACTTCAATAACACAACTGCTGGGAGGCTATCAATGAGCCAGGAGATTGCCTTATACCCATGTACATATTTATAGCTACAAGTGGACATGATGCATTTAAAAGGATATAAAACTAGGAATAATAAACAATGGTAGGGAAATTGGGGAGGAATTAAAGAGAAAAGAATAAAAAATGGACTTCTTCAAGAAGCACTGCATACATATATGAATCCCTCAAACAGTAAGCACAACAGAAAAATCAAAATGCAAAATCAATTTTAAAGATATAAACACAACCAAGAAGAAAATTTCCATTTGACATTACATTACTTCTTCATTTTTCTTAGAAAGCTGTCACATGCATCCATCAACATGACTTTCTAGCAACCGTGTCGATATCTTTACTTCTTATTGATACAGTAGTGAAAGTCACTTCTGGGAATAACTAGTAATTTATATAAAAGACAATGTTGTTCATCGTTATTGATACTGCTTCAGAAAATCAGATACAGAATAGCTTCAAGTTTAGACTGATTATCAGAAAGTCATGAGGCCAAAATCTACCTCTAAGTAACTTCCAATTCCCTCTCAGGAATACACTCACATCTCTCTGAACTCCTCTGCAAGTTGGGGTGGTTATACATATGTGCTGGGTTTATTAAGATTCAGAAGCTAATATGTGAAATGCACTTAGTGTAGTAGCATAAATTATAGCAACTATTATGTTCCCATGATCCCCACTTAATTTGTGGAATGGCTCCAATATAGGAGACAGGTTATATATTATGTGCCTGCTTTTCTCTGTCAATGGCCCATTGGGAATGATACATTTTCATTATTATCTTCTTAGGTCTATTTTGAGAAGGCAAGTTTTCCTAATGACACAATTGAGCACATGAAAATAAAGAACTGTGGTCAAAAAGTTTGCTCAGAAGATTATCTGTTGATCAGATGCTACCAAGACAGAGTGATGTAAAGGTTCCTCTGAGTGACCAAAGTCACTAGAGGTTATTCTTCATCTGACTTTATCTAAAAACTGCATGTATAGTGATAGTGTTAGGGTTCAAATTGTACCATGCCAGTGTATTAGCCCTCACTTTAAATGCATAAAAATTATTTTAATAAACATTCCCTTGCCCATTTTCCTTTTAACAATAAAAAAATTTAGGGACAAGGACAGCTTGCATCTAAAAGCTAGGGAGGACAATAATACCCCAAGTCTATCCTTAATCTAATATTTATCCAAGAACCCTCATATTAAACAATGTTCATGTTCATGCTTATGTATATAAGAAGATATGACACTCTGATGTTATGTCTATGAACATTCTTTTAGTTCATTTACAGGTTGCTTTGCTTGGCTTTTGATCTCTCTGCTGTTGTCTCAGTGTTTGTCTTGGCAAACAGTGTGTTCCTCGAGAGTTTATAGTGATTAGATATACACAAAACAATATATTCAATATGTCAGTCCATCCCAGGTTCTCATGTCCTTTGTAAATGTCGTCACTATCTTAACTGTTTTAATGACCTACTAAAAGAAAATACTATTAACTTCAAGCAAGTCAATTGCTTTTTCTCAAATTCTGTGCCCCTAAGAGCTAAGAAGAGAGTTGGATTTTTAGTAGAAGACCTTGACCTCCTTGGCAAATACAAAAATCTTCTCTTTTATTGTTGTCCTCATCTTGAAGCTGTAATTATGAGTTCCAAGCCAATCCCTTCAATTTGTGTCTTTGTCATTCTGTGTAATTCTGTCACTTTGGTGATTATTGCTTCAGGAATGTTTGGGATGGAGTGAGGGTTTAATAGTTAAGAACAGTTCTGCTTCTTCCAAATGTCCCAGTCTTAATGTCCATAGTCATTTGAACATCTGTAATATCTATACCAGAACACCCTACAGCCTCTTAGGGTACCAGACACACTGATTAGTACTGATATATATGCAAGCAAAATGCTTACAAAATAAAATAGATCACTATAAAGCAAATATTTTGGGCAATGTATTTTCATATCAGGTAATAATTGTGAAATTTTGAGTTAAGGAAATGGAGCTTGTGTATATAAGAAAACTCATGGTCAGTTTGACTATGTTGGAATTATTTGAGTCATAGGAAGATATCTAAAATAATTGGTATTTAAATTTCCATTTCCATTGCACCAGATCTTGAAGTGACCAAGATAACAGGAACAAAGACTATAACATTGGAAATTAGAATTCTTTCCCTTACATATATACTTGTCAATCAAAATATTTTCCTGTGTCAGAGTTCTAGTTACTTTGACAATAGTTGTTTTCTCTTTCTTGTATTCAAAAGCTCAGATGATGCACGTTTAGACTTCAGAGCATTCTAAATGAATTCAAATAATCTGGTCTTCAGTACTAACATGATTGTTCTTGGGGACTGTGGACCCCCAGACACTAAATTTCCTGTGACCTGTGGTCTGCTGGAGTAAACAAACTTTTTTTCCTATGCTTGCAGCTGCTCTGAGCATGAGACCCTCAGGAGTTCCTGATGACAGGGAAGTAGTTTCTGGTGGGCTTGCAGCTGAGGGTAGGGCGTGGAAGGAGACCCAATATAAGCTGCCCAGGAATACAATAAATGAGCATTCTTGGATCATTCTTCTGTGTGTGTGTGTGTGTGTGTGTGTGTGTGTGTGTGTGTTTCCATCTCCAGCCCCTTGCCCAACTTACAAACTGTACATAGCACATACAGCAGGCATTGTGCTACATATTATAACTCATCTTCAGAAAAGTTGCCTTTATTTTTGACTTTGAAAACCATCCTCCTTGAAATTTCAAGGTGAGGATTCAGACAAGTACTCTCACTGAGACAATCTATTGCTGGGGAGCTCATGGAATCAGATGAGTAAGTTACTCCACCACATCCACTCCCACTCCTATGTCACCCAAAAGGAGTAAATCTCTCAAAAAAAGCTTAAGGAAGTGCTGTTGAGATTTAAAGGGCAAATGTGTGTTAAAGAAAAGTGTGTGAAAGGGTCCTACAGGAAATGAGGTAGCTTAGGCTTTGAAAAAGTGCCAAGCATTTATCAGACATTATCAAGAATCACGGGTGTCTCAAAATTTCCAAAATCGTTCTTACGACAGGTATTGATCTTTAATTTCTGCCTCCTGAGGCTCCCAGAGATACTTACCTTTCAGAAAGAAACTTATAAATTGCTACAGGAACATCAAAAGAAAATCATTAGAGGTGTTTAAGAAATGTAAGCCACTGTTTTAAAAGAAATTCTATGACTTTAGTATCACTGTGTGAACCTGCAACCATGAGTCTCTGAAAAATCTTCATTAACATCTCACTGAGCATTTACGAGTGTAACAATGCAATATACTTGCTCTGTACCTCAAAGATGGCAATTTAACATGTAGAAAAATAGCTAAATACAGCAAACTGAAATATTGAAATGTTAGAAAGCACACAAACTGGAAAATGCATGTTTGTTTTTGCCTACATTTTAATTTCTTTTTAGCTGACTGTTATGAAGAATTAGATGCAAAAAGCAGCATGAATGGTATAGAAGGAGAAACATGCCCCAAGTGAGAGGTTTCATAGAATATAAGCTAGAAAATATTATATCTAGAATAGATAAAGAAATGTAAGCTTTTAATTGTATCTGGTAATACCAACTACTCTAAAAGAAAATTTACAGATTTACAATTTATATGTGGATGCCAGATAAGTAGTAATGGGCTACTGAGAAAATGATGAAAAATACAAATGTCATAGCATAATATAATTAAAATGAAAATATTGATAGAGAAAGGGATAGAGAGTTCAAATAGGAGTTAAATAGTGGATAAGGAAACAAGACATATATTTAATATATAATACAATAATAATATATATTTTCCATTAATAAATAGTATAAACATATATTTATATGATTAAGTGAATATTTTTATATATAAATGTTATACATATTTATTATATAAAATGATATATATACTTTATTATATATTTCTATATATTAAAAGATATATAGAAATTGTGATCTTGAAACTCATGTAAAATGTAATATAGCAGCTAGTAGAACTTATGCTATATGAAAAATTATGGAGAAATCCTGGAGGTTGAAGTTTGGCTGAAATGGGGAAAGGCACTGAAGGAATGAGTAAATAGGGGGCAGGTAAACCAAAGTTAAGGATATATCTAAAAAAATCATAGAAACTCACTGATGTGTCAGCTAATTAAACATAGAATTTAATAAAAACAAAAACAGAAGAGACTTTGAATGAAGATACTCTGCCCTGGGAATCAATGCTTCTCCCAAAAGACATTGGAAATTAAATGAAAATCTTAGTGCCAGATACAGGATCACTCACTTTGAGATACTAGCTAGAAAATCAATGGAAATTGAATAAGGTCTAAGTACATGACATATCTGGCACTAGAGAAATTCCCAGGAATCTACAAGGATGACCCCAGCTAAGATCTTATGCAGTAGAAGAGAGGGTATCTGAACTGAACTTGCCCTATAGTCAGACTGATGAATTTCTTAAATATCACCGTAGAACTTTCATCCAGCAACTAACTGATGGAGGCATAGACAGAGACCTGCATCAGAGTACTGGACTGAGTTTCCAAAGTCCATTTGAAGAGTGGGAGTAGTGAGAATATGAGCAAAGAGAATGTAGCCACCCACTAAAACAGTTTACCTGAGCTAACAAGAAAGAGCTCACCAACTCCAGCCAGACAGGGAAGGAACTATCATAGGCCCAAACTAATTTCTCTAAATGTGGGTGACAGTTGAATAGCTAGGGGCCACTGGCAGTGGCACAAGGATTCATCCTTACTGCTTGTGCTGGTTTTTTGGGAACCTATTCTCTTTGCGTGGATACCTTGCCCAGCCTAGATATAGTAAGGGAGGCCTTGGAAATTCCAAAAAACCAATGTGCCTTATCCTCTCTGAAGATTGGATAAGGATGGCATGGGGGCAGGTGAAAGAAATGGGAGAAGGGGAGGGACTGGAAACTGGGATTGGCATGAAAAAAAAATAGTTTGTTTTATTTTTGAAAAAGAAAAGATATTTTAAAAAAATAGACAGATAATACTTTTAGCACACCTATTATTTATTATACATTTTTCTTTCAGTACCTGAAAGGAGAGAGAGAGAGAGAGAGAGAGAGAGAGAGAGAGAGAGAGAGAGAGAGAGAGAGAGAGAGAGAGAGAGAGAGAGAGAGAGAGAGAGAGAGAGAGAGAGAGGAAAAAGCGAGGATGATCACACAAAAAATATAAAATAGTCCTTTTTAGTTAAAACTACCTTCTTATTCTATAAATAAGCATATGTCAGGTGTGTCAGAAATCCATCAGTCCAATGAGCATTGAAGATATCAAGCTTTTCCACTCTTCCTTCCTCACTCTCATTAGATTCCACTATTTAGTTTTTGCTTGTGCCACAGTTTTATTACTATTATTAGGAATGTTCAATACTGACAAATTAAAAGCTAAATTTATCCTTTTTTCTCTATCCCCTACTCTTCCACCTTTAGGAAGTTATGCAAGTTATTGTGCCTGTTTCATAATTCCACCAAGGCAAAAGTCCTCCATTCACTTGGTAACTCTGTGGCAGCACAGTGGTTTTATAATGCAGAGCTCCTATAAAATCCAATGGTATGTAACTTCATAATAATGGGTTAAATGTGATGTTAAACATTCTATGTTTATTAATATTCAATTCACTAATAGGACCTCATATAACAATGCAAAACAGTAGCCTAGAGTTCACTGAAATTGTAAATATATCATGTTTATAGTTTATATGTATGAAATAGTCTAAGAGAACATGAATTGAACCCACAGATAAAAAATAAAAATATAATCCTAAAATTATGCACAAGCTGATGCAATTAAAACCATTTTGAGTAGTTGACTTTTGAAATACTCATTAATAACCTATTTATTGAACTTATTAATAATGAAGAATATGAAGTATTAACATTATGTAAAATTAACAAATTGTTTCCTTTACAGTACTTGGCATGTGTTAAGCATTAATTACTAACTTCATTATTTAGTTCATATGAAACTGTTTATTGAATTAATTTAACCTTAAAACATAATCAACACAGAGAAACTTTGTGGATTCAGATGAAATTTTGTATAAAGGTATTAGACAGACAATTCCTATAAGTTTAATATATTATTTATGGCTCATTTATATAATAAGGTAAACCTTTAAGCTTCTAATAGTAGTTCATGGTAAATCTTGCTGCATCAAAACTTTCAAACAATGCTATCTATTTAATTGCTGTCAATTTAGAAAGAAAGAAAAAAGGATTACTAATGAAGTCCATGAGGTGGGTCGGGGAAACACTAGAAAATATGGAGTTGGTAGCACTTACTGTACCATGGATGGTATTCCTGAGAAGAACCTAACAGGAAAAAAAGGAAATTGAAAAATAAAGAGCAGAATGTGAAATGTGTTCGGGAGCATGGACGTGTGCTAACTCACAAAGGCTATGGTGAGGATTTTGCTTTTTACTGGCCAATCCTTTAAATGAAATTTGGGGAATGCCATTCACTTGGCCATTTTTCTCATTAACACTCCAATGAAGTTCCTAGAAATATGATGAATTATCATTCTGCAGATTATAATACTTTTCTGGCCAATGATAACCCCAACCTCACAGTATTTTTTGATCTTTCTTCTGCTAATGGAGGCAGTGGAAATGAAATAGATTTAAATTATGAGACATGTTCTATGCATCAACTCTCTTTCTGGGAGAAGATGCCTCATCGTAGAGAGGGTAGGTAGCTTCTAAATGTCAGAAGCTGGTCTCTGGGTGATAACACATAAAGGAAGTTCAGTGATGTTGGAGCCCCCTCTGTATGCTGTGAGTATGTTTTAATACCATCGGTTAATAAAGAATCTGCTTTGGGCCTATGGCAGTGCAGAACAGAGCAAAGTGGGAATTCCAAGCAGACAGAGGAGCAAAGAAGATAAAGGTCAGAGAGACACCATGCAGCTGCCAAAGGAGACAAATGCCAGAACCTTACTGTTAAACCATGAGCTTTGTGGTGATATACAGAATGATAGAAATGGGTTAATTTAAGATGTAAGAGTTAGTTCATAAAAAGCCTAAACTATTGGCCAAGCAGTGCTGTAATTAATATAGTTTCTGTGTATATTTTTTTGGGTCAGGGCAACTGGGAAATGAACAAGTAGTCTCCATCTACACTTCAGTCTCATGCTTTTTTATGCAATTCTACCAAATACTATAGGCAGAGGGTCCAGGCAACACAGACCCAAAATAATTATAAAGAAACAATTAATTAAAATCACTGTTTGTCCTATTTATAGGCTAGCTCTTACATCTCAAATTGACCCATTTTTATTGATTTGTGAATCACTACAAGGCTGTGGTTACTGGAAAGGTTCTGTCTGCTGACTTGCATTTTTTCTTTTGGTAGCTATGTGATATCTCCATGAATCTGTCTACTATCTTCTCTTACTCTGCTTGGAATTCCCACCTTGTTCTATTCTGCCCTATCATAGGCCTAAAGTAGTTTCTTTATAACCAATGGAGATAAAACATATTCTAAGCATACGGAAGGGAATCCTACATCACCTCCCCTTTTCAGTCTAAATAAAAAAGGTTTCAATTTTAACATAGCAAGATCACATACAAAAAAACAGTTATTAAGCAAGACTTACACTTACAATATTTGGTCCTTTTTTGTTTGGCAAATTAAGAAAAATATCTTTATCTAATCTTTGTGAGTCTGAAATTTTATATCTAATCTACCTTTTATAATTATAACTATCATTCTTCAACTCCAACAAAGACTTTATAAAGATATAATACTATATTGTACATTGTACCTATAATAGTACATTGTAAGCAACTTGCAAAACTCTAGGATTGGCAGAGACATCTTGCTTCCTGGACAATCACCCAAAGTTTTTTTTATATCAATGCAGTATCCATATTTAGCTTATAGGCCCATAATATCTGGCAGACTTTTCCATGATGCAGGCAATTTGAAGATCTCTTATACCTTGTACTAGCAAAGTTTATCAGGTACTTTCTTCTGAGTCTTGGAAAATTCTGGCAGTTCTCTACAAAGCAGGAACCCTAAAGAACTGTCTCACCTTCATTGATGTGGGATTCCCCCCTGAATGTTGTAATACCATTGGTTTATAAAGAAACTACCTTGGCCTGTTGATAGGGCAGAACTTTGGTAGGCAGGAAAAACTAAACAGAATGCTGGGAGAAAGGAGGCAGAGTTATGGAAAAGCTATGTAGCCCCATGGGAGATGGATGGAACTTCAGCCGGTAAGCCACAGCCATGTGCCAATAAACATATTAATGAAGATGGGTTAAAATAAGATGTAAGAGTTAGAAAATAAGAAGCTAAAGCTAATGGGTCAAGCAGCAGTTTAAACAATATGGTTTCTGTGTGATTATTTCAGGGCTGATCAGCCAGGAACTAACTAGCGCCCTCTTTCCAACATTCTTTAGGAAACTTTAGCGGTCATTTTTTGTGGGTCCTTCCTGTCTAGTTCATACGGCATACCATCATCCAGTCCAGGCAAGAGAAATTTCTTATCCAATGGCTAACCAACTCTATAAGTAGACTCTTTGATGTCCATCATCCTCTTGAAGTAGAGTGGTGCTGCCAGTAGCATGTGTGTCTCATATTCATGAAAATACCTAAGTTCTTAAACTGTTTTAAATGCCTATTCTGTTAATCTTTGAAAGATCTGAAGAATACCTATCCATCTGAAATATACCTTCGTATGTCTAGAAAGCCTAACTAACATGGATATAAGCTTGACTATTATAGATGACTAATTATTAACATATATTTCTTAATTACACATTACATCTTTAAATGAACAAACACAAATATAATACCTCAATCAAAAGCAGAGATATATATAAAACAAAATTGACCTTAAATTTGTATCAATAAACCAAAGTCTATACCGCAGTACATATTCTTGCTGCCAGCAAACAAATTCCATTAAAAAAAATATGTAGTTACCCAGAAGCTGCACTAACTCTGTTCTTTTGTGTCTAGAATTATTTTTCAAGTTCTCTTAGTTTTTATATGGATGTAGTTGTTCATGTTGTGGCAACAATTTGTAGGCAAAGGCTGCTTGTTCATTCTCAGCTGCCTCAGTAAAGGGCATAAAAGTTAGGCTTTGCTCTAATCTCTACATAGGATACCAGCCAAATGACTCAGCTATTAGGTATGGGCAATTTTACTATCTCAGCCTATAGCCAATTCATTAGTTCTATTCTTATTTTTCAGTTTACTTTCTGAATATTTTGTACATTATGGAATATTGCTTTTAATTTAAATTGAATTATATCTGTCTTCCACTCCTTTTTCTCCCTCCAGTCTCTTCCCGCTATCATTTTCTTTGACTATACATATATATTTATGTACATGTATATGTACAAATATAAATATTTATATACTGTATTAATATGTATTATATAATGTATTTTATAAACCCTGATTCTACTCTTAATTTTATTTGTGTGTATGTAGATTTAAGGCTAAACCCTCTTCATGGAGTAACCAATAATGGTGCTCATTGCTGGGGATGTAAATTCTCCTCCTAGTACTCATTGTGGCATTCAGGTCTTTATCTAAAGATACGATCCCATGAAAATCATCCTTTTTTCTCCATCCAACATTAGCATGTCCATTAATAACATCATTTTCATATATTGCTCATGTTCTAATAGTCACTGCTTCACAGCATAATTTCTTACTTCTGTCACCTTTTCTGTGATGCTTTGTGATTCATGGATATAGGGGCAGTGATGAAGATGTATACAAATGACACACAAGAATGCATGTGTGAGAGTGTGTGAGAGTGTGTGTGTGTGTATGATGGTGCATGTTAGTCTGAATATTGATAAACAACTTATGTGTTTACAGAGAAAAGACACATTTGGCTTCAAAATTCTGGTCACATTCAAAAGAAGAGTTTTTGGTACAGTTAAATACCACTAAATAGTTTCCTTCAGAACACAGCAAATAAAATTTCTCAGTAGGAAAATATATTTAAAGTCTGTAGATGTGTGCTATGGCCAGCACCCATACTAGGAATAAAAATAACTTATTTTGCTGCAAAATCACAATATAATTTAATTAAATATTAAGAGATTTTAAGAACACCAAATTTAATTCACAGCTAAAATATGCCAACCTACACCTGAGAAAAATGCTCAGGGATTTGTATTCTTGTTGGGGATTTGGAGTTCTGGTAAGTAAATCCAAAGCCCTGTACATATTATGCAATTTACCAAAAAATTACATCCACAGTCACTATAAGTATTTGATGTCAATGTTTTCATTTTTTAAAAAATGTTCTAAAATACATTCAGAATAAGTCTTAAATGTTCACTTTTATGCCTTAGCTCTCTGGTATTAGTGATTATTCAACAGAGTTCATCTGTGGAGGTTATATGCAGATAATAGCTTTTATGAAAGTAAAAGCAGTCACAAGGTTTTAGAAACATGCCTAAAATCTTAAAAAAATCTGATCACATTTTTATTCTGATATATGATATTCTATAGAATGTCAGCATAAGGTACAGAGAATGAGGCTGTTGGTGGGCTTCCTGTTCTTCACACCAAATCACTTATAGAGACTTGATAAAGATGCTCAATTAACAGCTGAAGATAGCCTCTTTAAACCTCTTTCTGTTAGCTTTGTCTACAAATTGTTGCAGGTCCTTTCAAAGAATGAACTCAAGCAGTGAGCATCCAATTAACTAAGCAACTTTAGCTAATGAGAACCGTTATTTTGAAATGTTTCCCAGAAAAATCTCAATGTTGATATTCACTAGTTTTTTTTTTTAATCCTATGCTAATAATTCAAGTTGCCAGTTTGGTTGTAAAATGATGGAGTTCTTATCTCATATTCTTGAAAATACTTTAGGGTTGCCTATTTTAACTATGATGGTGAGTTTTGGACATCAGTTTGATGACATTCAGATTTACTAGGGAAAAAATTTGCAGATATGTCTGTGATAGATATTCTAGATTAAATTAATTGAGGTAGGTAGATGTACTCTAAATGTGAATTGTACAGTTCTATAGACTGGGATTTAGGAATAAATAAAATGACAAGAGCGTGCATTTAACTCTCTGTCTCTGGTCTACAGATACAATATGAACAGTTACCTTAAGATTCTATTGTCATAATATATCTGGGATACACTGTGAAACTATGAGTCAACAGAAACTTTTCCTTCCCTAAATGTGTTTTATTTCATAAAATTAACTAATACATAGCCATGAGAGATTAAGATTGGGAAATAGTACAAACAACTTGAACCTTGACTATCTATAACAAAACTATTTGAGTTATTTTTGTCTGATCCATAAGTAAGGAATGTTGAAACTCTTGATCATTCTTTCCTCAATCCAGCAACATTTACTTTTTCTTCTTTGGAAACAGAAGTGGCACATTAGTTTTAGAAAAGCACATTACTGTTTACTTATTGCTTAATTTAAAACTTTTCCAGCCAACCCTAACAGAAATCAAAATGATTATGGGTAGATAACTATTATACAGGAAGACAGAAATCCGGAACAACAACAAAAAAATTGGTGTCTGATAGTTAAAAAAAGCATATATTCTGAGTTAGGGTCTGTGATGGTAAGTCATACATGTAAGTTCATTGGACCTAAAATCAATAAAGTTTACTTTGTTTACTTTGTTTAAGTCTGTGGCTGTACTTCCAGTAAGAATTAAGCAAGCAAGGAAAACTACCCATAGTGGGCAACACCTTCCAGAGCATCACAGAAATATTGAAGTTCAAAAGAAAACTTTTGATTTTGCCTGTCCATTTTTGTTCTTGGATGAGGAGTGCATCTACTCCATTGCTGCAGCTATAGCTATCATTCTTGGTAGGCATTGGAACCCAGCCACTTTTTTCTCCAACATGGACTGAAGAACAGCAGCTCCTCTAGAATCCTCCACTCCTTCAGTACCAGGTTGGGGTGTGGAGACATTTTCTTCATAAACTAACTAGTTTCAGGGGTCAACCTCTCCAGTATGTTGACATTCATTGTTGGACTATCCAGCCCATATTGTGAAACATAATCAAAAGCTACCTTTTAATTAATAATATATTAATATATTTGTGCTTTTGGTTATATTCTTCTGAACCACAGTTTTTTAACATTCCTAATTCTGTGATCCTTTAATGCAGCTCCTCATGTTGCAGTGACTCCCCAGCCATAAAGTTATTTCATTTCTACTTCATAATTGGAGTTTTCTACTGTTATAAATCATAATATAAATATATGTTACACAAAATATCTGATATGTGTACCATGCCAAGAGGTCATGACCCACATGTTGAGAATCAATAAAGTATACTTTGTTTACTTTGTTGAAGTCTGTGGCTTTACTTCCAGTAAGAATTAAGCAAGCAAGGAAAACTACCCATAGTGGGCAGCACCTTCCAGAGCATCACAGAAACATTGAAGTTCAAAAGAGAAACTGTTCTAAAGCCTTACAAATACAAGATCTTTATCTGTAATACTTGTGAAAAAGACTGAGATAAATTAATGAATGGAAATAGACTAATCATACTGAGATCAGGCTGTCAGAAGGATAAAAAAGGATAATCTATAAATTGATACAAGTTAATATTCAAAAAAGTAACTATAGAACACAGCAAGATTTACTTAGTAGGGAAGTGTATATTGTTAATACATTTATAGCTGCATTCCTTAGAATCACAATTTCATAGTACTGACAGTCATAGATTAAAAAATTCAAGCCTTCATTGAAGAAATAACAGATGCAAAATGTAGATAAAATGAACTTTAAATATTTCTTCCATTCCAAGGCCTCACTAACTAGAGCTAAATATATGCTGTCTTTGCTACTAGCCCAGAAGCCAGTGAGGCACTTGCATCAACATTTGATTGTGCATGTTCAGGTGGTGAGAGATATTAAAGAACACTAGAATCATCTAATATCAACTGATCCAACAGGTGAAGAAAATGTTGTTTACATGTTTATCTTCATTTTAATAAGTCAGGACTTGGACTAAGCTCATTATACTCGGACATTTGTAATAAGACTTATGGTCTTCAGTATGGCGTATATAACGTTGAAGATAGATTAAAATCCAGTTTGAAAATGCTAATCTCAAATCTTTAAATTAAAAATATAATGTTTTGGTGAAGTACATAACTGGAATTACAGTAACTATCAATTAACTTATCAATTAATTAATTAATTATCAATTAATTAACTATCAATTAATCTATCAGCAAATTTCCTTACTGAGCAGAAATTTTTTTTTACTGAGAAGTAAAACTGTTTAAACCTAAGAAATTTGGTGTATGTCAATTGATAATATCAACTGCTTACTCTGTTTGCATACCTTGAGACTCAGAGATACATTAGCATCCTCATCATTCAGTCACATGTTCTGGGCAATATCCTCTAAATACCGGTTCCTGGATTATCTGGGTTATACCAAATACCAAACAACCCCCTCCCCATTACCTAGAAAAATGGACAGGAAGAAACTCAAAGTCAAATCTCTAAATATTGTCATTATGTGATACTCAGAGTCCAGCATAGAAAGAACTTCTACTGAAATTAGTTCCTCTTGTCATCGTTTTCTCTTCTACTTTCTTCTTGCCTCCTTTTATTTATTTATTTTTTTTAATAAAATTTTCCGCCTCCTCCCCACCTCCCATTTACCTCCCCCTTACCCTTCCACTCCCTCTCCCTCTCGTGCCCAAAGAGCAGTAAGGGTTCCCTGCCCTGTGGGAAGTCCAATTTCCTCCCCCATCCATCCAGGTTTAGGAAAGTGAGCATCCAAACAGGCTAGACACCCCCCCAAAGCCAGTATGCATAGTAGGATCCAAATCCAGTGCCATTGTCCTTGGCTTCTCAGCAGCCCTCATTGTCCGCCATGTTCAGGGAGTCCGGTTTTATCCCGTGCTTTTTCAGTCCCAGTCCAACTGGCCTTGGTGAGCTCGGATTAGATCAGCTCCTCCATCTCGGTGGATGGGAGCACCCCTCTCGGTCCTGACTTCCTTGCTCATGATCTCCCTCCTTCTGCTCCTCATTTTCATCCTTGCTACCTTCCTTCCTTCCACATGCCTGTCCTTCTTTCCCTTCGCTTCTCCTGCCTGTCTCCTTTGTTTCTTTTCTTTTTCACACTACAGTTTGAAGTGCAAGCTGGCCAGATATGCAGCCATTGACTTATATGATGGAGAAGGCTGCTTGTTGGTTCATGGCCACCCTGCTAGCTTAGACCCAAAATAATCACACAGAAACTGTATTAATCAAATCACTGCTTGGCCCATTAGCTCTAGCTTCTTATTGGCTAACTCTTATGTTAATTTAACCCAGTTCTATGAATCTGTATATCACCACGTAGCTGTGGCTTACCAGGTAAAGTTCCCAGAGGCTCCATGGCTTCTCTCCAACTCCAACTTCTTTTTGTAATGCTCTGTACTCGTTTTCTTCTCTTTTCCAAGCCTATGTATATTTATGCAACACTGTGACTCATTTAGAGGTCTTTTCCATCTGAATTTGCCTTTATTGCATATCTGTAATTCTTAACTGACCAGGACGGCTTCTTAAAATGCTAAGCACTTCTTAAATACTTAAGCTGTGCCATTACTGCATGCTTGCTCTGCACAGTTCAACATGGTGGAAGTCTGTTCACTGCCTCTGCAAGTCATGCACATTGCCTCAGTTTTAGGCACATGGGAAGACTATTTTGCCATTAAGCAGATAGTAGTACATTGTTCACAAATCCTTTAAATGTTCCATATTCAGACCTCCAGAAAGAGTCAGAGTTAGTGCTGGCAGCATGGCTCAGAAAGCCATCATCTCAAAATGGCATGGCTTTTTTTTGCTACCTCTGAATCAGAAAAACTGCTCTTAAAGGAGTTGCAGCAAGCCACCAGCTGAAAAAAGTGCAGCTAAACCTTGGTTTTTTGTGTATCTAGAATTTCTTTTCAAGCTATCTCAGGTTTTTAGTGAATTTTAGTTGGCTACATGGGCGCCAATTTGTCAGATAAGGCCGATTGTTGGTTTCCAGCCACTCAACTAGCTTAGACCTGAAATAATCACACAGAAACTGTATTAAATTGCTGCTTGGCCTATTAGCTCTAGCTTTTTATTTGCTAACTCATATTAATTTAACCCATTTCCATTAATCTGTATATTGCTATATGGCTGTGGTTTACCGGGTTATATTCCCAATATCTATCTCTGACATCTCCATGGCTTCTCTTCAAGTCTGCCTTCCTTTTCCCATGCTATTGTCCGAGCCAGTTTTTTTTTTTTTTTTTTTTTTTTTTTTTTTTTTTTTTTGATTTTCGAGACAGGGTTTCTCTGTGGCTTTGGAGCCTGTCCTGGAACTAGCTCTTGTAGACCAGGCTGGTCTCGAACTCACAGAGATCCGCCTGCCTCTGCCTCCCGAGTGCTGGGCCAGTTTTTATATTCATTAACCAATAAATGCAACACATAGACAGAAGAACCTCCCACACCACTTATCCATATTTCCCTGAAGCACAAGTAGGGAACTCAATTATGTTGCTTAAATGAATAATAATTTCGATATTAAGTACATTTAGTCTATATAGGAAAAAAAACTGATCTTTCTCTATTCCTCAAGGATGCCAGAATAACGAAAGAAAAATCGAGCCATCACCACATCTTATGACAAGGACTTTTCTGAGGAAAGATAACGCTGTGGTGATAGAAAAGCAATGGACAACATGAGCTCTATATCAAAGGGAAGGACAAGGTGTTTAATAAATTACTTCCCATGAGAAAGATGGATAGAGGTAAAATAGAGCTTGCTTCCTGTGGCCTGGCTGCAGATGCTAAAGTCGACACTGCATTACATACTTTATGTACTGAGACAAAATTGTCCACTGAAAACTACCAACTACTAAGTTCAATTTTATCACCAATGTTCATTTTTTGTAGATCTCTAATCACTGTTTCCCCCCAAGTACCCAAATAGCTATACTGGGTTCCACTTAGCTTTTACTTAACTTCTTACCTTTGTAGTTGTTTTTCTTCTTTCCAGTTTCCATTTCTATTTAAATGTACCCTTTCCCCTATTAAAACAGTGACCAAAAGCATTCCACAAACTAAATACTGTGGAAACTGAGAGTATTTGATCAAATGCTTTATTTTTAGGGGAATGCTTATTTGTGAAGGGTGAGGGGGTAATGAGCTCATCACAGGATCCCTGAGGCACAATGATCATGTTTCCCTGTTTAAAGTTCAATTTGCTAAAAGACTGAGTAGTGACACCTGGAGAATTGGGGTGCTTAGAAACACAGAGGTGGCCACTACAACATGTCCCTTTAACCATAGGTCATGCTTTTTCATTAACCTCCTGCTAGCCAGCATGCTCACCATCGCCCCAATCCTTCCCCTTACAGGGTAAAGTTACTGTTCTCCTGCTCTATTATAGACTTCAATGAAAGAACTAAATAGTCTTCAAAGTGTTCAAATAAATCTGCTCTAATTTCCTTCTCAGTGTATTTTGATGTTTTCTATAATTTTCTCATTGAGAGTGGTCTTGCCTCTCACAGAGATAAAAGGTTTCAGTTTTTCCTCTTAAAATGAATATAAATCGCATTTATTTATTCATTCACACAATAAACTGCATGCATGTGTAATGGAGATTAAAAAGAAAGGCATAGTTCTTATGTTCCAAATGTACAAATTATGGTGCCTTTTAACCAGGTAGAGACTTTGGACATGTAATGACTGTATGTGCAAAGAATAAGCAACTCCTTCCTGCTGAAAGTGTTGGGTAAGAAAGATTTACATAGAGCAAGCAGAAAGCAGATTTTGGGTTCTGATGAATGTCCGAGTGCATTGCACTCAATAAGGAAATCACTTTGTATGAAGATGTTATGCGTGAGTGTGGAGATGGGTGGAAAGAGCATATGATTAACATATTTCAATCAACTTTTAAACCACTTACAAAGAACTGGTTTCATTATGGTATTTTCTTCTCTACTTTGTTTCTGTTGATTCTTCTTCCCATTTATCTCTGCGGTTCCCCTGTACCTATCATGCTATTGTCACTGTGCATGTATTCTATTCTTTACATCCTTGACACCATTTTGTCCTTTATCATGGTCCCCATTCTACATTAACTATTTATAAACTGATTCTCTCTCTCTCTCTCTCTCTCTCTCTCTCTCTCTCTCTCTCTCTCTCTCTCTCTCTCTCTCTCTCTTACACACACACACACACACACACAAACAAACAATCTAGGATTCACATATGAGAGAATACAGGTGAGTATATGTACAGGTGGGTATGTGTGTCTTCACTTGATAAAAATAATTAATGCAACTTTAATATTTTGTGATGAAACAGCTTAACCTAGACAAATAAAACTATATTCCTGTTTTTCCTTTAGATGCATCCCATGTGTGAAGGATACAGCTGACAGAAATTAAGCATTGATGTAAAACATACAGACATAAAACAATTAGCACACTCCAATTTTAAAAGAACTGAAGGTATCTCAGGAAGTGTTCTATTAAGTATGTCCCAGAACATATCCCTTTTTATTATATTTAAGACTGAGAGAGGAAACAGTTTCCACAATGAATACGCTACCTTGGAAGGAATGTTATCTTAGTTGGAGTCACTAACTTTCATCTCCAATTTAGTTAAGTAACTCAATACTTACCTACTTCTATACTCAAGGACTTTGAAACTATTTAAGCTTTAGATGCCACTGTCACTAAGACCTGGCATTATCTATATTTATGTAATCATTTCACATGTTCATAGTCACAGAATGTAGTTACAAACATCATAAACATACAGAAAAATAGGAGGAAGTGAGGGAAAAAAGGAGGGAGAGAACCACGAAGGAGGGAGAAAGGGGAAAAGAATGAACTGTTTGCTTTCCCATAGAAAGGAGATTTCATGACAGGAGATGCATTTTTGTCAACAAGGTTATGTTTTCCTGAAGGTAGAAGTAGGACTGTGGATACAGCGCATCAACCTTTCTGCCACTGCCTTTCAACTTTCTGCTGTTGTTGCCTACAATTGCTGAAGTTCTCCCAGGGAAGAAGTAAAATACAAAGATCCTAAAGTATACAAACTGAAAATAGAAACTGTTATTTTTTTTTTACAAGAAGGACATGGCTCTGCTTAAGGATTCCACTGGCTAATTCCCCCATGCTAAATTTCAGCAGAGCATCTGGGATCACATGATACCAATATAAGCAATAAAAAGAAAAAAAGGACCAGTTCATTCAACCATTTTTGCTAATTTTGTCAATGCATAGTTTTATTTTTTTGCTATCCTCTACAGGATAAAATTCAATATGTAAAGTGCATGTTTTTTTAAAGAGATGATTCAGTTTTTAAAACTGAACCTAATATACTCTACCAGAGAACACATCTCTGGTTATTTTAAGAGGGAAGAAAATAAGTGGTGCCTCAAATTTCAGCTAGTTTTTCTGAGACTCTTCAGGGTGAAAATTAAGGATAAATTATTGGAGTGCTTAGAAACCAAATTGATATTTGAAAATAGAATTCACATAATGATTTTTCCATCCAGTTTATTTATTCTGAGCCTGATAGCCATTAATACATTTTAAACTCCAGAGGACTGAAGGAACCAATATGAGCCACTTTATTGTCTCATTTATAAGGCCTATATGGCTTCAGCAAGAACAGTGAGTACAGAAAAACAGTCTCTGCCCTCCACTGTGTCCATTGCATAATGCATTTCCTCTGAACAGTCTTCTACTTCCGGAAAGGAATACAGCAAACAGTACAGTCCTCAGGCAATTATGAAATATTCTTTTCCCATGCCTTTAAAATTTCTCAAGAAAGAAAATCATTATCCAAATCACCCCCACCAAACTGCCCAACAACAGAAATTCCTCGAAGGAGAAGGTGATGGGCCTGAGCAAGTGGCTATAACCCTGATATTTCTATGGCTGTGAGGCTAATTCATGTTTTAGGCAAGTGAGAACTATTATAATTTTAGTGTTCAAGGTTTGGTTATGATCACAATTTTCTAAAACCAGAAATGAGGTAAATAGTCAATTTAAAAAAAAAAAAACACAGTGAATTAATGGAACCCTGTTGGCTGGACACTATGTATACTGTCTTCTTGCTCCTGTAACTGTAAATATCAGAGCAGGGATTTGAATCATCTGGGTTCTGATTCTATCTCTATTTGTGGGACTGATAAGTCTAATCTCTTCAGGGAAAAATGACCAAGTTTCCAGCAACCAAAATGTTAATCCCCTGGAGGCCCTTTCCCCATTCCCACACGGAATCTTGCCAAGACAGCTTCTGAGTTTCCTTGTCCTTTCATCAGTGCCTATGAGAAAACCTTGGGTGGCCCTGGCTCTCAACAGATGACGGAAACAATGAAGTGTTATGCACTGAAATGATATTTGCTAAAATTGATAATAATTTTTATTTTTATCTCATTAAGTCTATCAAATAATAGATATCCTAACATGACTATATCTAGAAAAAATATTGACTTAGAAAGATGGCTCAGGAGTTTTCCAAAGGAACTGAGCTTGGTCCTTGACATTCAGGTTGGCCAACTCACAATATTATTGCATGTGACAGACTCTTCTGGCCTCTGCATTTATCTAAGAGTTGTTGCATATACTCACAAAGAAGTAAACACATACTCCTAAATACAAACAAATCTTGAAAGAGATAAATGTGTTAATGTCTATTAAGAAAGCAAATTATAGAATGAATAAACATAAATATTTCTTCTGAGATGGTATCTATAGTTATAATTAGCAGGTTTCAGTCATGAGAATGCACCTTTGACTATTTACTATATATAAAGTATAAGTATCATATATGATAATACATGACTAATTATAGACTGATAAAATTCTTTAGTAATATCTCATTTTCAATCCTAGGAAAGAATATGAGTCTGAGTTTAGTGGCTTTATTTTCCTATTAAAAGTAATATAAGGATGGCTCTGGAGAGATGGTTCAAACTTTAAAAAGACTAACTTCTCTTGCAAAGAACCTAGATTAAGTTCCAAATGCATACAAAATATTTTACAATCATGTGTAACTACAGTTCCAAGGAAATATGAATACATTTCTGGACTTCCCAGGCACTAGGCATGCATGTGATGCACAAACATACATGCAGGCAAAATGCCCATACACATAAAATACAGATGAAAATATTTTAAATAGAATAAAATGTAACATAAGATATATATCATATATATTCTTCTTTACCATTTTAAAACATATCTGAACTAGAGAGAGTAAGGAAAAATGAAATCGACCCAGTGGGTTACTCACATCCAGAACATCAAAATTTTTATAATAACTTCTATAACTGACAATCAGTTCCTCTGTCTTTCAGCAATACATTGATATTATCTATACACCTTCCTTGGTAAATGTTTCTATTCACTCAAAATCACTTGCATGCAATTCTTTCTACTTGTATCAGTAGAAATCTGTTTTTATTTATTTTTTATTTTTTATAGTATATAAAATGCTTTATTAATATGTAATTACATTTAAGAACAACTTTGAAACAAGTTTTTGGAATTCAACTTTGATTCATTTTTACTAAAGTGTAATTTAGCATTTAGTTTAATGGTTAAAATTGCTAAAATTTATTGAACCAATGAACTACAAGTACTTTTAAATGTGTAATATTTAAGTGATATCCCCAAATAAGATTATTTTTTTCAAGTAAATATTTTTTTTATTTTTTCCGTTTATTTTTTTATTAAAAATTGCCATCTCCTCCCCTCCTCTTCCCAATTCCTTCACCTCCCCTTCACCCATACCCCCACTCCCTCCCTCTCCAGGCCAAAGAGCCATCAGGGTTCTCTACACTATGTTGAGTCCAAGGTCCTCCCAACTCCCCCCAGGTCCAGGAAGTTGAGCAACCAAACTGAAACTGACAAGGCTCACACAGAGCCCGTCCTTGTTGTAGAGACCAAGCTCATCGCCATTGTCCTTGGCTTCTCGGTCAGCCTCCACCATCAGCCACTTTCAGAGAGTCCGGTTTGGTCGCATGTTCCATCAGTCCCATTCCAACTGGACTTGGTGATCTCCCGTTAGTTCTGTCCCGCTGTCTCAGTGGGTGAACGCATCCCTCATGGTTCTGACTTTCTTTCTCATGATCTCTCTCCTTCTGCTCCTCATCAGGACCTTGGGAGCTCAGTCCGGTGCTCCAATGTGGGGCTCTGTCTCTATCTCCATCCATCGCCAGGTGAAGGTTCTACGGTGATATGCAAGATATTCATCAGTATGGCTATAGGATCTGGCCTTTTCCGGCTCCCTCTCCTCAGCTGCCCAAGGAAGTAGCTGAGGGCATCTCCCTGGATACCTGGGAACCCCTCTAGAGTAAAGTCTCTTGACAACCCTCAGATGGCTCCCTTAATTAAGATATATGCTTCCCTGCTCCCATGTCCACCCTTTCTATATCCCAAGCATGCCCTTCCCCCAAGCTCTCTCCATCCTCCCCTTCACGCCCTTCTCCCTCCATCTCCCCTTGCCCCCATCCCACCCCACCCCCAAGTTCCCAATTTATGCCCGGCAATCTTATCTGCTTCCAACATACAGGAGGATAACTGTATATGAGCCCAAAGAAATCTGTTTTTAGATGAATTTTAAAGGATATTAAAACTTTTTAAACCTAATTTAATGCAATTGTGAAGGATACTGCCACAGACATTCTTGTTTGTGTCCTTTATACATATATAAGGAAAAACTCTATCAGTACACATACATACACATTGCAATGCCATTTATTTGTGTATGAATAATTGGATTGTATGTGTTATTTTAATATATTTTATTCACTGCACTGTATGTGCAGTGAGTTTATGTGTGTGAGTGTGTGCGTGTGTGTGTGTGTGTGTGTGTGTGTGTGTGTGTGTGTGTGTGCATGTGAAGGACCCATGTGCCATAGCACTCATGTAGAGGGCAGGAGACAATTTTTAGCAGTTTCATTTCCCCTTCCACAGTAGGAGATGAGTGCTAGACATGGGTCTTCAGCCTTGTACAGAATGATTTTACTCAATGGGCTGTCTCATCGCCCCCATTATATGTGGTATTTTAAAGACCCTGCAGAATATTGAGGGGTTTATAATAATTAATATTCCCATTATCAGAATATATGCATTACTCAGCATATTAACCAACACTATGTATTGTGGGTTTGATTTTCTTTTTTTTTTTCAATCTTTTAATTTAGATTTAAAAATCCTTGTGATTTTTAACTGGCATTTTCATAATGTTGGATGGTTTTATGAAACTTCACATGTGCATACTGATCTTAGTACTTACTCTTCTATAAAAGTATCTGGTGCTTTAGTTTCTGCTTTCTTGATAAATAGCTATTGTCTAATGGGATCTGTGTTCCCTTTACTCTACAACCTCTTCCCCATAAGTTGTTATTAAAGATTTTGATCTTCGCTATTCTTACAGATGTAAGATGGAATCTGAGTTGTTTTGATTTGCATTTCTCTGATGGCTAAGTATGTTGAGCATTTCCTTAAGTGTCTCTGAGCCATTTTAGATATCTCTGTTGTGAATTCTCTGTTTAGGTCTATACTCCACTTTTATATTGGACTATTTGTTCTTTTGATGACCAATTTCATGTGTCCTTTGTGTATTTTGAAGATCAGTCCTCTGTCTGATGAGGGTTTGGTGAAGATCTTTTCCCATTCTGTAGGCTGCCGTTTTGTCTTGTTGACCATGTCCTTTGCTTTACAGAAGCTTCTCAGTTTCAGGAGGTCCCATTTATTAATTGTTTCTCTCAGTGTCTGTGCTATTGGGGTTCTACTGAGGAAGTGATTCCCTGTGTTGATGTGTTCATATGTACTTCCCATTTCCTCTTCTACGAGATTCAGTGTAGCTGGTTTTATGTTGAGTTCTTTGATCCATTTGGACTTGACTTTGTTGTATGTTGATAGATATGAA
The DNA here is from genome assembly GCF_903992535.2 of Arvicola amphibius. Taxonomy (NCBI): domain Eukaryota; kingdom Metazoa; phylum Chordata; class Mammalia; order Rodentia; family Cricetidae; genus Arvicola; species Arvicola amphibius. The sequence continues at coordinate 86,838,564 of NC_052053.1, forward strand.
TCTACTTTCCTTCTTCTGCATGTTGATATCCAGTTATGCCTGCATTATTTTTTAAATATGCTTTTTTCCATTTTATATTTTTTGCCTCTTTGCCAAAAATTGGGTGTACATAGGTGTTTGAGTAAATATCTGGGTCTTTGATTCGCTTCAATTGGTCCTCCTTCTTTTTTATGCCAATACCAGGCTGTTTTCAGTACTATAGTTCTGTAGTAGAGTTAGAAGTCATGGATTGTTCTGCCTCCAGAAGTTTCTTTATTGTAAAGGATTGTTTTAGCTATCCTGGGGTTTTACATATGAAGTTGAGTACCATTCTTTTGAGGTGAAATTTCCATGAAGAATTTTGCTGGGATTATGATGGGCCTAGCATTGAATGTGTAGATTGCTTTTGATAAGATTGACATTTTTACTATGTTAATTCTACCTACCCAAGAGCTTGGAAGATCTTTCCACTTTCTGGTGTCTTCTTCAATTTCTTTCTTCAAGGATTAAAGTTCTTGTCATTCAAATCTTCCACTTGTTTGGTTAGAGTTATTCAATGATATTTATTCTGTTGTGGCTATTGTGAAGAGTGATGTTTCTCTGATTTCTTTCTCAGCCCATTTATTATCTGTGTAAAGGAGGGCTATTGATTTTTCTTGAGTTAATTACGTATCCTATTGCATAACTGAAACTGTTTATGAGTTGTAGAAGTTCCTTGATAGGTTTTTTTGGGGTTGCTTATGTAAACTATCATATCTTAGCAAATAGTGAGAATCTGACCTCTTTTTCAAATTTGTATCCCCTTGATGTATTTTTGTTGTCTTATTGCTCTAGCTAGGACCTCAAGAACTATATTGGATAGATATGGAGAGAGTGGACAACCTTGTCTTGCTCCTGATTTCACTGGGATCGTTGGGAGTTTCTCTGCATTTAGTTTGATATTGGCTGTTGGTTTTTTGTATATTTCCTTTATTATGTTTAGGTATGTTCCCTGTATCCTTGCTTTCTTCAAGACCTTTGTCATGAAGGGATGTTGTATTTTGTAAAAATCTTTTTCAGCACCTAATGAGATGATCATGTGATTTTTATTTTTCTGTTTGCTTATGTGGTAGATTACGTTGACAGACTTTCATATGTTGAAACATTTTTGTATCTCTGGGATAAAGCCAATTTAATCATGGTGGATATTTTTCTGATGTGTTCATGGATTAAATTTGCCAGTATTTTATTGAGTATTTTTACATCAATGTTTATTAGTGAGATTGGGCTGTAAGTCTCTTTCTTAGTCATTATATATTATTATTATAGTCAATGGTATGTTTTTTTCAAAGTCCTGAAATAAGAGCATTAAGTGTCCTGCAACTATCAAAATAAAGAAATAGCCAGTGATTAAAATTGTTCACTTCTGGAAGAAAAATCAAATGTGTAACAATGTCTACTTAGGAAATCTCTAGAATTTTTCCATATTAAAAAGAGTTAATTCTGGTTACAAAGTATCATCTAGTCAAAATATAACCTACTATAGCTTTGTAATAACAATGACCTCTTCGAATTTTAGCCAAGTTAGAATTATTGATATATGTGAATCACATCACCAAATAGAATGAAATGAAAATTTCTATTTCATAGAAACGTTAAGAGCTTTGCAAATTGAAGTAATATGGAAAATATTGCAAGCATAACTTGAATAAGGGGGAAACATTTTTTGAAAATTTAAATATCTCCTGCAATATGAACTAGGGTAGATTAAACTGCCTGTAAGGAAATACTTAGCTAATGTTTACATAAATATTGGTTTAAAGTTTATTTCACTAAAATAATGACAATAAAATATACAGCTAATGAAAAATCTCCTTGGCATGGTTTTCAATCCATATTTCTCAATACATGTAAAAGAGGGATTTTTAAAATATATCACTTGTATATGTCCATGGTTTCATTATTTGGAAATTATAAATGAGAAGTTCATGAACAAATAAAAATCAGAATGTAGAATCCATAAGTTATTCAACTTTCAAAAACTTGATAAGGGTCCACCTGAATACTTTCATATGGGCCCATTTTCTTTTCATTTTTATTATCTAGATTATGTGTCCATTTTCACACATATCTATATGTGTGTGTATGCATGTGAGTGTGTGTGCGTGTGTGTGTGTGTGTGTGTGTGTGTGTGTGTGTGTGTGTGTGTAGGCCAGAGATCAACTATAGATGATATTGAGAAGATGCCCAACTTTATATTTGAGATAGATTCTCTCACAGGGCACCAGCGCTCAGTAATTAGTCTAGACTGGCTGGCAAGTGAACCTTGGGATTTCATTGCTCTCCACCTCCCCAGCTCTAGGATTAGACACACTTATTATCACACCAGAATTTTATGTGGATACGAGGTACAATCGTGTTTGCACAGTAAGCACTTTACAGACAGAGTCCCTTCCCTGAGCATTTTCTCCTTCTCCTGAACTCTATTTCCATCTGTTCCTCAACAAATCCCACATTATGGTTAGCTCACAACTGCTTGTAACTACAGCTCCAACCAGTGTCCTCTTCTGGACTCTGTAAGCATTCACATACATATATTTGTGTATGCACACACACAAAGACACAGACAAACATATAAATAAAAGTAAAGTTAGTCTTAATGAATAAGATATTTTAAGGCAGAGGTTTAAAATGACATGAGGCAATGAATGTTTACCTTATCTTCATATTATGCTTGTACTGCCAGATATAATATGAATATATTAATTGCTAATTAATTCAAATATAATTAAATTATGAGTAAAATATGTCAAGAATGGATAATTAGTTATAGGATTCATTGAACATAAAAATAACAAGGCATTCTGACAATACACACAGTAAAATACTTCAGAGTGATTATGCATATACAGGCACCTCCAGAAGAAAGTAACAAATTAATTATGCAGGGAAATTATGGGGGGTCTAGAGAGGATGAGATCTCTGGTAATGTGGAAGAGAAGACTTGTATATTAGTCATTTAACTGAAGAACAGAATGGTTGTAGTTCATGAAATATGAGCTCACCGGACAATGGATGTGTTTGGATGGTAGCTCATTTAGAGATTGAGCTCTTATTTAAAGTTATCTCACATGTACAATTATAGTAAAAATATGTATATTTGCAGAGTGGTGGTATGAATTATAAACCTGCAAGGTGTCTGAAGTTAATGCCCAGACACATCACTAGGGCTAGCAGTTTCCTTCTCTTACCACACGGTTTTATATAGTTGGAGCTCCTGGATTTCTGTTTTATATGAGAACTCCAGAGAGAAATAAAAGTTGAGGTTAGTCTACTAAACACTAGAAAATAAATATCTAGGAGCTCTGGACTTCAGCTTTTGTCTACTACCTAACTGCCATGTGCACTGGGAATGTCTCAGGCTTCTTAGCCAAATCTGGTACCCTGACAAGTGGTAGCAGCTTTATTTTCATTGCTTAGTTGACTGGAAAGAGTCACCATCTGTCCAAATTGTAATTTTGATATCACAGGCTTGCACTGGCATTGTTTGCCTAATTCCCATAAATTTCTTCCAGCAGTTACAATTGTTTATCCTTATCAGTCAGACCCAAAAGCTCAACAGAACCATTGTAAAGTTACAGGTGGAAAACTACCTAAGCTTTTTTACATCAGTTACCCCAACCCTCAAAGTCAAATCACCATAGAGGGTGTTCAGTGGAAATTGTTCTTACATACATGGACCTCCTGAATAATCAGCAACAGGAAAAGAATATATTTCTGTGTGAATTCCACCACTGATAATGTAATAGATAATGGAAAGTCAGAAGAAACACTGCTAATTGGAAACAAATAGCAAAAGACTTTAGATTCCCGTCTACTTTAAATAGGGATATTTTATACCTGGACATTTATTACTGCTGATGTGATGGAGGCGGGTCTTCTATCAATCTGTTGATTTCATTGGATAATTAATAAAGAAAACTGCTTGGCCTAATAGGTTAGAACATAGGTGGGTGGAGTAGACAGAACATGAAGAAGGAAGTGAGGTAGATGGCTCAGACAATTGCCCTGCCTCTACATCCAGATGCAATGAAGCTCCAGCCCAAGATGGATGTACGCTAGAATCTTTCCTGGTAAGACACCACTCGTGGTGTTACATAGATTATTAGATATGGGTTAGTCAGGATGTGAGTAAGAGGATGAAAATAATGGGCCAGGCAGTATCTAAAAGAATACAGTTTCCATGTAATTATTTTGGGGCATAAGCTAGCTGGTGACCGGGAGCCGGGCGGCGGGAAGCCAGCCCGCAGCTCCTCACTACACTGATGTGACACTTGACAGCTTTATTGAAGATTTTATGGAATTCTTAATTGGGAAGAGAACAGCCAAGAAATAAGTGACAATACCAAGTATGTATTGATCATCACTAATTAGGCAGGCAAGGTAAAGCTAAGGGAGCCTGACTTCCACTAAACAATGTGACATGCAGAGGAATGTAAAGGCTGTGATTATCGGGGAGTGTTCCTGGACAGAGTTAGCAAAAATAATACATAGAATAAGCTCTGACCCTTCACCTGAACTCCTGAATCATACATACTAATTGGGAGAGGACCAGGGCACACTTATAAAGAGCATAGAGCATGGGTTACCAAAGGTCTTCGGGATTTATTGCTGTAAATAGACACTATGACCACAGTGGCTCTTATAAAGGAAAGCACTTAATTGGGACTATCATGAAGTTTTAGAAGTTTAGTCCATTATTGTCATGTTAAGGAGCATGGTAGCACTTAGGCAGACATGGTGGTAGAGAAAAAGCTGAGAGTTCTACATCTTGATCTGCAAGTAGCAGAAGAAGGTTGTGTGTCATACTGGGTATAGCTTGAGCTATAAGACTTCAAAATCTGCCTTCATAGTGATACACAGCCTCCAACAATGTCACACCTCCTAACAGTGCCACTTCCGGTTTGCCAAGCATTAAAAATCGTAAGTCCATGGGTGCAATTCCTATCCAAACCAGCACATCAATGTATCAGAGAAGAGGTGCAAAGACTACATTTACCCATAAATCTGATGAACAGCAGTCTGACAGCGGTGAGAGAGGATTAATTCTTTCATATTATTGATTTAAATAATTTAGGTATGGACTTAGCCATATACCAAGTTTTGAAAAGTGGGAGCATATATATATATATATATATATATATATATATATATATATATATGCTGCTTCTATGTATAAACATATAACTAATTCTTAAGCAATTTACTTTTAATATAGTAAGGTAAATAAAACAAGGCAATGGTCCTGCATATATAAAAATTTGAAGAGCTATTTCATGTTCCACGTGTATGTTACTGAGACTTACAGCCATACTGATATTCAGCACATTCTTAAACAGTGGAATACAATGATTTCTTGTACAAATCAAGAGTGCTGTTAAAATTTAAAAATAAAGGGCTGAAATAAAATACAGCATTTACATAGAATTTTTTGAATGTAACCCATATTATTGTTTCTATGATTAATGCTTGGAATTATATTCAATATACCACACAATCATATTCAGTAGTTAATAGGCATTTACTTTTAAGATGTTCATATGTGAACACTTCATCTAAATCACATCTACCTCCCCTCCTCCCTCCCAGTACTCCTGTGTTTATAATCTCTCTCCCAAATTCATGACTTCTTCTTTAAATATTATTATTAATTGCATATATGTATAAATAAAAACATTTATGTAGACCTTGATAAATTCATATTTAACACTGATCCCATGTAGATGTATCTAGGACTTAACACTCATCTTTGAGAGCTCCTAGAGAAAATTTACATTCACTTTCTCAGCAGTCACTGACTGTCTACAGCTCTTCAAATGAGTGGGACCTTACTAATTAGCCCCCATCCCATCCATGCTGGCATGTCAATTGATGTAGGGCTAGTTTAGGAAACCATATTATTGAGATTTTATGAGTGCAGTTATACTGTCAGGTCCAGAAGACACTATCTAGCAATAGGCCTCTGACTCTTACCATCTACTACCATCCTTTTCCTCAGTTTTCCCAAGACTAAGGTGTAACATGTAGGACGTGCTCTTTGGGTTTTCTGTCCTACCCAGTTCTCATAGCCAGTAAGCCCAAATAAAATCACATGGAGAGTCTATACTAATAATAAACTGATTAGCCCATTAGCTCAGGCTTCTTATTAGCTCTTGTAGTTTATATCAACCCATTATTCTTATCTATGTTAGCCACATGGCTCAGTACCTTTTTCAGCGAGGAAGATCACATCCTAATTCTTCTGTGATCTGGGCACGACTTGGGGAAGAGCTTCCTTCTTCCAAGAATACTCCTGCCTCTACTTCCTATCTGGTTGACCCGCCTGTACTTCCTGCCTGGCCAATCAGCATTTATTTAAAACATGATTGACATAATACAGACAATTCTTCCACACCACTTACCCTTTTTTTAACAAAGGAAAATATCCAAAGTCTATTTTGGGAAAATATAGGCATAGTAGTATTCCAGGCTACTTCAGGCTGGTTGGGGGTGCTGATAATCTTATGGATACTTAAAGAAAATTCAGAGTTATGATCAGGTTCTGAATGGAGTATCCTGTGAGTCTTGATCATCTAAGGCAGCAGTCTTGAATCTGTTCTGGATGTATAACTCAGACATCTGGGCTATCTGTTCCTACTGGAGATTTCTCAGGTGGTCTTCCTTGATCAAACCTGATTTTTCTTAACTCAGAATGAATCCATAGCCTCTCATTTCCTGTGGGAACAAAAGCAAAATCTCTCCACAGTAACATACCTTTTGACTTCAATTTTGAAGTCAAGGTATTTTTAAAATACCTATCTTGGATTAATTTAGCAGCATTTGTAAGCAAATATCTTTTAGCAGCTGTTGCTCCTTCCTGAGCATTCAAACCATTCAAAGAGAGCATAATAACATACAGTATCAAGATTCTCTGTGTGTTTTCCATCTTTATGCGGTTTTATTTTAAACTCTATTTCTTTTATTTTTAATTTTTGTCTTTTTGAGATAGGGTTTCTGTGTATCTTTGTCCTGGAACTCACTCTGTAGACCAGGCTGTCCTTGAACTCAGAGATCCTCCTTTCTCTGCCTTCCCAGTGCTGGGATTAAAGGTAAATGCTGCCACACCTTGAAGTAACAGAGATCTGTCTGTCTCTGCCTCTCAGGCATTGGGATTAAAGGTGTGTGCTACCACACCTTGAAGTCACAGAGGTCAGTCTACCTCTGTCTCCCAAGTGTTGGGATTGAAGGTGTGTACACCACACCTAACTACTCTCTTTTTTATAGGACTTTAATCCTTTTTTCAAGCCTGCATATATTTTAACATACACTAAACCATTTAGGTTTTTTTTCTTTGAACCTTTCTTTACTGTATATCTCTCTTTTTGTGACTACACAAGTCTTTAATTTACCAAGCAATATGGGTAGGATTAAATCAGTGTCTTTGATGCCTGTATCCAGTCCATTCCTTAGCTTTCTATGATTCCAGCCTCATGGTGGAGATCCCAGCTGTAGCCATGTTTATTGCCATAACTCTACAGTGTTTCAAGGTCCTTGACAGCAAGCAGGCTGCAATAGTGTATCCACAAACAACACTCAAATGCTCTCTGTAGCTGGACCTCTGTCTCAAAGAGTCAGAGTTTACACTGGCAGGACAGCACAGAAAACCATCATTTTAAAATAGTGCAGCTTTTTTTTTTCCTGCTATGGCTGAAAACAAAAAGCATGTAGTCAGCTTTTCATCAACACCATATAAGTATTTTGTGGCAGGATCTCTTAAAAGAGCTGCAAGGTTTTGCAGCTAAGGCTGAGTAAGGAAGCATCTCTTAAATGAGAGCACTTGCTTGCCTCTAGCAAGCAGAGCAGACCTGAGAAATTGCTGCTACCAAGAAGCCATGCGTAATGCTGTTATTTTCTTCTAGAATTACTTCCCAAGCTGTCTCAGGCAGTTGCTCCACATTGGGTGTCAGGTGAAGGCATAAGTCACAAAACAATACCACACCAGTTTGGAATTACGATTAATAAAATGGTTATTTATTTAAAGGAGAAAAAATTACAGATCACCATCCTAGACAACAGCCTCTGCATGATCAGGAAAGAAGTCAAAAAGTCTAGTAGCCAGAAGCAGAGCGGGAAGCAAAAGAGAGAGCACAGGGCTACCACTGCTTTTTTAAAGCAAACGAGACCACACCCAAGTGACCTGGCATCTTAAAGGCTATTGACTGAAGGAGTGGAAGGAGCTCCCACAGCACTAAGTTATAGGGCTCTCACTGCAGATGTGTATTTTGGTAATCCATTGTCACTTATATTTTGATCTTTGACCAGTTGTGGATCTCTGTATTAGTTTCCATCTGATGAGTGTTGAGACTGAGAATAATCTATGAGTATAAGGACAGGTGTTTAGAATAAAATTAGAAATTTTAATAGTTCAGAAAAAAGGAAGTAGTAGGAGAACTGGGAGGGATCTAACTAATGGAAGGCATCTAATGACAAAGGGAAGTAAAAGTAGGGCAGGAGCAGAAGGAGAGAGAACATAAGAAAGTCAGGACCGTGAGGGGTGCGTTCATCCATGGAGACGGTGGGACAGAACTAACAGGAGATCACCAACTCCAGTTGGAATGGGACTGATGGAACATGAGACCAAACCGGACTCTCTGAATATAGCCGATGGTGGAGGCTGACTGAGAAGCCAAGGACAAAGGTGCTGGGCTTTGATTCTTCTGCATGGACGGGCTCTGTGGGAGCCTTCTCAGCTTGGTTGATCACCTTCCTGGACCAGGGGGGAGTTGAGAGGACCTTGGTCTTAACATAGAGTAGGGAACCCCGATGGTTCCTTGGCCTGGAGAGGGAGGGAGGGGGAATATGGGTGGAGGGGAGGGGAGGGAAGGGGGAGGAGAGGGGAGGAGATGGAAATTTTTAAATATAAAAAAATAAACCAAAAAAAAAGTAGGGCAGGAGAGGAAAGAGAAAGACAAATTTAACAGTAAAGAAGACAGAAACAACAATAGAGAACAAAATTATAAATTTACTTAAATTACTTAAAATACACATAAAATAGCTACATTAATCAGTCTGTATACATAGAGGAACACACACATGTGCGTGCATGCACACACATACAAACACACACACACACACACACACACACACACACACACCACCTCAAACACTGAAATTATGATACAATGGTAATCACTGCAAGAGCCCCAAACTTTTTAAAACAACAACAACAACAACAACAACAACAACAACAACAACAACAATAATAATAATAATAATAATAATACTATCCCCCCACTTGTTGATCAGAGGAATGAGAAAGACTCCTAAAACAATATGGGTGATTGCCATTGACCCTTGTTGCCTTCCATAACTTGAAAGTAAGACCCTGTTTATAAAGACATCATATATATTGAACATAGGATTTAGAAGAATTGATATGCAGCTGATATCGAAACCTCTTCACTGTGGATTGGCTCTAATTTTATCAGAAGTTGCTGCCAAGGCACAGGAAAAGCTGGTAGTCTGACAAAACTATAAAGCCTATGTAACACAATAATGACAAACTGAAAAGACATCCCCAGCAGCATTATAAAAACCTTCAACATAGGGGTAGCCTAGAGCCATCTAATTTGACTTACAGAACTCACATACCTACCAATATGAAACTAGCTAACTTCACATGGCTACAAAAGTTATAGACAGTAGAGGAGAACAACTACTCTCAGTCACATTTTAATAAGGAAACTGTTTAAAATGCTGTTATCCAAAAGAAAATAGAAACACAGACATGGATTATCAAAGACACTTATTCACTTGTTCACTAAGTTTTGTGAACACAAAGCTCATTATTTTTCATCAATCCAAATTCGGTGAGTGCTTGTTTTTTGTTAGATAATAGGAAGTTATCAATGGAAAATTAAAATACTCTTCACCAGCTATAAAGTGCTTAAGATGTCATACTACTATGTCTTTATTACCAAGAAATCTTATAATTATATAGATAGCAACCAAATAATAAAAGCAAAGAGAATGATTTGAAAGACCAAGTAATAGCCTGGTTTTCACATATCATAAGATTTTGATGGTTTGTAGAATTTAATTCAGAATCTGGTCACCACAGAACCTGTGAAATCAGGGCCTTCCATGAACACAATGATTTCAACCATCTAGACAATTAGAGAAGCTATGAGGATGTGATTTTATACAGCTATATTTTTTTTTTAGTTTTGAAGTACAGAGAATAAAGGTTAATAATTATGCACAAGATAAATCATCTTGCTATGTAATTAACTTTAAATTACATTAACAATAAAGGTATAGTAAAATTTGCACTGATATATAAAATTTTAAGAAATGTTAATACATTTAATTGGCATTTAATAAGATAGCTGCCACAAGTTAATTGGGCATCAATTTGCATAGTTCATAAATGCCATTTCTTTTAATATTTAAGCTCATATATTCAATATAATGTTCATATAGTTTATCAAGGATGACTAAATATATTAATTTAATGTATAAAATGAGTGTGAGTCTTGCTCATATGATTTCAATCAAGTACTCATTTCTTACATACTGATACTTATTAATTCATGATCCGAAAACAATACATTGACATTCAGAATACCAAGCATACATAATGCTTTTCTATAATTTTACAGAGCATATCAAGATGAATTGTAAATCCTTTACTTTTTCATCAAGCTCTCTTGGAACAGACTTATAATTTTATTGTCTTGAAGCTCCTTTGAACAGGTAAATAAAATAAATGAAGATGACTCATGAATAGCTACTCCTTTAGTTCATGATTAAGTAGAGAAGAGTTAAAATATTCAAAATGCTAAAAATTTCATCACCACCCACATAATAAATAGAAAATACTATGACAAAATTTCTAAGAGCTAGATGCACACATATAAAAAACAAACAGATTAGCTACATAAGTGGTGACAATGAATAATCCTTCTAGAGGGGCCAGTAGTATGGCCAGATATTACCATTTAAGACTGAGGACCTGACTTTGAATCCTCAGAATTCATGTGAAGCCAGATATGATACCATGCATCGGTTATGCTACTGATTCTAAATAGAGATAAGAGGCAGAAGCAGGAGAATCCCTGAAAAATCGTGAACCAGATAGCATGTCATATGCTGAAGCAAAATAATAAAGAAGAAACTGTGTCCCAGATAAGTTGGAAGGCTAAGACCTACACCTACATACGAGCTTGTCCTATGTTCCTACCTGAGTACCATACACACCAGAACTGCACACATATATACACACACAAATACACACACATACACAGACAAAATGAAAGAGTTAAAGCAAACAAACAAGAAGAATTATCAAAGTGATGACCCATTCCTTTGTGTATATAAATTCAGATGCTTAATTTGAGATGATAACTGAATGAATTCATGATATTTCAAGTTTGGTCTACCTAATAAGACATCAAAATGAACAAAAACTAATTCTGAAGAGAAGATTTGAATTAAATGTTGGTAATAATTTATTGATAATTTGAACATATGAAATATTTGCAAAAAACATGTCCAGGAAAGGAAAACTGAGAATTCAAAATAGCAATACTAAGAGAACATCCTGAGCTTAAAATAGCTATGTTACAAAAAAGCCTAATATATAAATGATCATAGGGTAATTAAATAATTAAGTCAGCCAAAAATAAATAGCATGAAAGGAAACATTAAGGCACACAACTATAAACGGAGAGAGGACAA